>NC_068366.1:55000-157500 GCF_020536995.1 Dreissena polymorpha
TTCACGCAGGGGAGAGCATAATTGATTGAAAGAATGTTAATGAAGCCATTTATGTAGGCAAGATAATGACGATTTTATTGTATAGTTATACATGCGAACGATTGAAATTGCGGTTTTGAAAGGATCATTATTGTTATTGATTCAATACTGTCCACATTTATTTTACCACACATAACTGACAGAATGGGTTGCGTGT
The DNA here is from genome assembly GCF_020536995.1 of Dreissena polymorpha. Lineage (NCBI taxonomy): Eukaryota > Metazoa > Mollusca > Bivalvia > Myida > Dreissenidae > Dreissena > Dreissena polymorpha. The sequence goes on from NC_068366.1 coordinate 55,197, forward strand.
CGTTAATTATGCCAACGGCCGGAAATTGTTCAACCTCACGTAAGAAATAAAGTGGAAAATACTATAAGCTTAAATAAATAATCACGCTTTAAAACTTGGATAACCTTGTTTTAGACCATTGCATTGAACCGAGTAAGCTTTCACGGTATGAAATTCCATTAAATTATTGTAAGGCATTTATTAAGTGCGTGTTTAAAAAGCTATTTCGGTAATGACCAATTTACACTAACAATTTTAACCTTGATGTACTTGTAAAAAACCCGCCGGATACCTTGACAATTAGAGCATACAGGTGTTAGTGCAAAGTAAAAATAGAATTTCGCATATTTATCTGAACATTAGAATAGTATTGATATGTTACATCCTATTAAGGGCAATATAAAGTACTAAATAACCTGTGCATTAGGTGTATATTAGGAGTTTATATGAACTATTCACCCGTTAAATTACCCCCAAGATCAAAACTACGCCCGAATGTGTATTCACATAAAGTTATTGTATACCATTGAACTTATTTTACTTAAGTAAGCGGATATAAAAATATTTCTGATGTAAAAAAACAGTGAATTGTTTTTTAATGAAATAAAACGTTTGCTGATTTTGTTCAAAGTCGCTACTTGTCATAACTTCTCGCAGCTTGTAACTCTCCATTGAAATCCACTATAGTAATATTCACTGGAAGGATGTGGTAAGATGATTATAGTAGTATTTAAGGCTTTACTTTGTATAAACTCATTATTTAAATATGTGTTCTATCCAGCCATGGGCTACACTGCATCATATCCATTTGTGACAAGTAAACCAAGCAGTGGCGGTTCGAGTATAACTCCGACAAGGGTGACGGTATCGTCTTAAATGACATTGTGCCGTATTGTCGTAAAAGAAAGTGGTATATGGGAAAGCAACAACTAAATTAAATAATGGTGTACAACAACCTAGGTCTTTTATTCGACGGTTCTCTTTCGACAACCAAATCACTGAACGACGCTAGCGAAAAACGTTTTATTTCTTAAACCTACTGAATAGTGGGTTACATCCAGGAGGTTTAAACCCGCTTAACCTTAGAACGTTATACAAATGTACTACGCAGTGGTTATACCTTTTTCTCTTTACGGATATGATTTTTGGAATACATGCATGCAAACGGATATTAAAGGACTTGAGGTAGCGCACAGGCGTTGCGTTTAACCCATATAGTCATTGTAAATGTCTACCAGTACTGACTTTTCAAACGCAGTCTTAGATGTAAAGTCACTCGAAACAGGTGTTGACGCAAGAAAGCTTTAATGTTTTGGATAGCTGTGTAATCAACCTTGTACATGTTTGTAGACACTTGGCCAAATACGTATTCCTGAATAGACTGATGCGATTTCTTGACAATGATTATGAATGACAATGATTTATCGGTGCTTTATTTAGATAACCTCATAGGAACAATCTAAATGAGTATCGTAATATGAACTTGAGCAGTGAGACCTTTGTTCAAAGATGCAGTTGAAGAGCATTCTCCGGCAATATGTGACAAATGCGGCCAGAGAAGCCAGGTTCTCGATAATATGCATGAACAGACCTGGGTTCGTATCCCAGAAGAATCTTAAGTTTAATTTTATTCTTATCCTTAAATTGGGAAATTTCATTTCATATTGCAATAGATTGGCATCAAGATATACATTTTAATAACATCATTATGCCAATGTTATTTTAGGAATACCAAAAAAACATGTGTTTCCTTATTTAGTAAAGAAATACAAAACATTGTAATTTTGAACTTAAGGGAAATTATTTAAGAAATGACTTAAGATGTTTCTGGAATACCATCCCTGGTTTATTCAAGATAATACCGAAGAACGGTAACCAATATGTATCTTATGCAATCTCGGAATCCCATCCAGAGCAGGGCCGTACCCAGGAAATTTTTACTGGGGGGGGGGCCAAACGGGGAGGTTGCGGGAGGGATTGCCCCTCCCGAATAGATTTTTTTAATTTGGCACTGGTCAAGGTGAATTTTAATGTGTATAAAAACCTTATTTTGTGCTATAAATTAATGGTTTATAACAAGTTAATCAGCACCTTTCTGAAGTCTAAAGCTTTAACCATTGGTGTGAAGTAGGCTAGATATGATGCATTCGTCAACCTTAGTACTTAACTTGCTAAATATGCTAAATATGCTGAAAAGGGCACTAAATAGACTAAATAGGATGCATTTTCACCCTACCAGTATGTACTAAACTGGTAAAAAAGGCTATATAGGATGAAAAGTGTACTATATAGGCTCAATAGGATGCCTGTTTCAACCTATGTACTAATTTTGTTTAAAAGGCTCAATAGGCAGTAAATGGTGCTTAATAGGCCAAATAGGATGCATGCTTAAACCTATGTAATAGACTTGTAAAAGGGCTGAATAGGCAGAAAAGGCTGCTAAATATGCTAAATAGCCTAAATAAGAGGCATGTGTAAACCTATGTACTAAACTTGTTAAATATGCTAAATGGGCAGAAAAGGGTGCTAGATAGGCTAAATACGATGCATGTGTCAAACTATGTACTTAACTTTTAAATAGGCTAAATAGGCTGAAAAGGGTGTTAAATAGGCTAAGCAGGATAAATAGGATGCATGGTTCAACCCATGCACTAAACCTACTAAATAGGCTAAATAGGCTGAAGAGGGTGCTAAAAAGGACAAATAGGCTAAATATGATGTATGTGTCAGCCTATGTCCTTAACTTGTTAAATAGGCTATATATGCTGAAAAGGGTGCTAAATAAACTAAATAGGCTAAATAGGATGTATATTTTAACCTATGTACTAAACTTGCTAAATAGGCTAAATAGGGTGCATGTGTCAATCTTTGTACTTAACTTGTTAATTAGGCTAAATATGCTGAAAAGGGTGTTAAATAGGCTAAATAGACTAAATATGATGACAGTTTTAACCTATGTACTAAACTTGCTAAATAGGCAAAATAGGCTAACTTCACACACGTAATATTTTTCAACATTATGCACAGATTACAAAAAAAGATTAATTTAAAACATTCAATAATTAATACGGTAGCAAGGCATTTAGTGTGCATACATATAATTAACGTCAAGGAACAGGAAGAACACAGAACAGTTTTACATTTAAACATAATAATCTAACCGTAAATAGTAATTTTAATAGCCACTTTGAATTACCGACGAAGTGTTGTAGTATGTAGTGTTAGCCACCAATTAGTGCTGTGCAATGTACACGGTTGAAATTGATCATCCCATACGCCTGAAATTTAGAATAAGCTTGTCAGTAATTGCAGTTTTCAAAGTACATGCATTCACACTAACATAGGTTATTGTTCACAAGAAGAATGTTATCGAAAAGAAGTAACAATTACCAAAGAAGCGCATTAAAAGCGTGGTCTTATTTATTTACAATAAGAGCGCTCTGACGCATTTCCGAAAACGTAGATGTATTACGAGTGTTCCCTTGGGTATTTTAACCACATGCCTACAAAATTATGTCTGTAAATGACGTTTGTCTTGTATCTAGAGATATTCAAACGTATATACATATTTCGTATCTTAGCTAGGCAAGATTTAAAAGCGCGATTTATATACAACTGTTTTGCATAAAACTATTGTTATAGTTGTTGTTTATTGACCATTTGCATGCACAGAAAAGAAGTACATGTACAACGCATGAAAAATATACTTAAAATTTTATGAGCGCGGATAAACCAGCCCAGGAATTAAACTGTATCGTTCATTTTCTAACAACATTTCCTGGACCTGTCAAAATTGGCCCTTCATCATGTCATATTCCCATGGTCCGATAAAGATTAAAATGAATGTATTACAATTCACATTGTTTTTAACTCGAAAAAGTCCAAATAAAATATTCGTATTTAAAAGGATAATTAATAACAACTTTGTTGAGGTTACATTTTCAACAACATTGTTTATTGTCAAATCTTAAATATATGGCTATTATTAATGACAATAAGGGTGAGCAAGAGTCAGGGCCGAAACGTTAGCGGAGTTGCATATGTTTAGGAGGGCATATATCCTCCTAACGCAAATTTTAAGGCTCGTTAAACACATAATTCAGAGATGTTATTACTTCTCCATCACTATTCTACTGATGTTATTGTCAATGACAATATTAAGTGTGTACAAGCGCGTCAATGGAAATGACTGGTTACTATGAAACAACCAAAATATATATATAACGGCAGTGTCGTTTTTTGCCGGTACCCGATCTCCAGAATATTACTGATACAGAGTTAATATTCGATTGTAAGTTGCAAAATAAAGAGAAATAGTTATTTTAATTATGAAATTATAATGCAATAATCTTTGACATGGAAAGAATAACAGTTGTTCTCTAAAACAATAATATTATATATTATAGATTACAGATTGCCGACAATTTAAAACAATCGCATGACAAAAATCTTCATTACTTTGTTAGATACGCAGATTTGTTTCTAAAACAGCCGGCAATATGTGTGTTAGCGACCATCACGTTCAAAAGTAGTTGTTTTTTCGCAAATTTGATGTGTTTATATTTATCATATCTTAAAAGAGTGAAGATTTTTCATAAAACCTACTTTTCATTTTCCGACGTAGACATAATGATTACGCGTTGGTTTTACCCAAGTATCGGGCGAGATTTTGGTTTCATTAGACAATCAAAGCGCTGAAGGCACTGAAGTTGTTCGCTATTGCATAATCTTTAACGCAACATTTTTTTTTCAAAATTATGTTATAGCTTTTTTAATCGCAAGTTTGAAATGAACACAACCCATTCACATTTATAAAGAGTGTATCTTTACGTACAGGTCCAGATGTGTGTGCACTCCTCATATTTATGTTATAGAGATAATTATGGGCGGAGCTTAATGTTTCGATAATAGTTTCGAATAAATAAAGAAAAGATTGCAGTAAAATGCACGTGCTAAAGCCAGCTCTAAAAGTAATGTAATAAATGTAGCATGTATATAAATGTAATGAAACAACAACTTGTATATTTGGTGATACGTGGCATAACCACGCCAAAAATAATGTTATTTGTTAGGAAACGTAATTAAGAAAACATTTATAGCATGTCAGCTTTTCAGTAGCATCAATAAACGTGACGTCATTTGCAAAATATTTATGAATGTAAACGACGTCATAAGTTTTTACTAAAGAATTGGAAAGCATTTTTCTGCATTTCATCGGTGTATGAACTGTCGAAAAAATTACGCCTAATTTGCATAAACGCCGAAGGCAGAAAAATATTATTCAATTCTTATAATTACAACACAAAATGATCTTAAAGCTGAAATTCTATCGTGGTAAGGATCATAAAAGTCCTTTTTAATCTAGCGTATGAATCTATTTTCAGTTTTGGTTTCATCTCCGTCAAACGGTTATATCGTTGAAGTTCGCGCAAAAATATAACGTCATTACGCTATTGACAAATAAAAACAACGCCATTAAGTTTCGCGCAAAACATAACGTCATTTTGGCAACTTGTTTATGACCAGAAAGTAGCGCCATGAATATTCATGTTTAAATTTGCATACGAAAATGAAAAACCGGTCACGTGAACAAATTATCCAATCAGATTGCAGCATTCATATAAAAGTGACAGAAGTTGTAATTATAATTCAATGAAGTCACTAAATAGTGAACTTTGTACTAAGAAGGGAAGTGTATTGAAAAATATATTTCACGTCCAAAAGCTTGAACCAAATCAATCAGAATCGTGTTAGAACCGAAATAATAATTTTCTATGATGGTTTGTTGTCGAATATCCCACATCGCACTCGTGATTTAATTCCTACATCTATACTCCTTACTGTGTGTTATTCAATAACAAACCATGATAGAAAACTATTATTTCTTAAATAAAATTTGCAATCACCATCATATTAAATGAATATTGTTGGAATATCGAATACCTATCACACTAAGAATATACTGTCATCATGATGGACATTTCCTTTACAGACCTTTTTTGACACCGTATAAAATTCAACATATACAATAAGATAATAGATGAAAATAAATAACAAATTAATATGCGAGCAGTGGTCTTTTACTCACGATTTAGGTAGTCAAAAAGACAGCGATGTTTAACTTAACTTTGTTGTTGATGCATTGCTTGTTACTCTAGTAGATCACACGGTGTCAACCAGTTTATTACCTTAATATCGGTATAGAACACTTGTGCGCTTTTTCGGCGTGGCAGTTTTATCAAGCTTTTCACTTAAAATGACCTCTACATAACGCCAGCAGGCAAGAATGAATACATTCGAATATTTTATAGGATGATTCTTAAGAAATTCCCAGAAATTGGGCTGCATCACTGTTTCTGTACCACTGTTCAATGTTCGGAATTCCGGCATGTTCAAACGACACATAGACTCAAATTGCGGCCAAGTTACAGTTACGCATTAAAATCCATCTCGCAGAATTTCAGGGTATGTACTCGGTCACTAAATCGTCAGGGGAAACATAATTGACTATCGATAAACACAGTTTTACTGCAAGATGAGGAACAAATAGTGTCACGCTAAGTGAAAATCGTTTTATCTAACAACACATGTTTGCAGTACTCAGTCAGCACGTCTGGAATCGTGCCTGAACGCCTGAATAGGCTACCTTATTTGCCAGTTTGCTGTATTTGCTTTTTTGAATTCAAATTTATATCTAAATGCATTGTGCTAAAATATGCGATTTACAACTCGCAATGAGATTTAAAAAAGACCCACGTAATGCAAAAATCGGGTATTATGCCAAGTGCGCCCATCATAGCTTTATCCCACCCAGCCTACGATTCTCTCAGTCTGGTCAGGAGATACAAAATGCGACCATAAAACCTTGAGTGATTTTATAGCGGACAGCATCGCCTCTGTCCAGACTACGCAAAGGCACATGCTGGGCTTAAGCTACATGCACGCTGGCCGAAACGCTATAAGACCCATTTTCGCATGACGCGGCTATAAATGTGTGATTTGAATGATTCGAAAGAAAACTGCGTGTTAAATATTTATATACGATATAGCTCGATGGTGGAGAAATAAAATAATAATAAGTCATGTGAGGACACATATGATGTGAACTCCCATATTATGATTTGTATCAAATAACACTAATGTGTGGTTTGACTATAATAACACACATTTCATTCGGTGAATATGCGACTAACAAGTGGAAATACACACACAATATTTTAACTTTTGGTTTCAATTTAATTATTAAGAAACATAAATTTCAAACTTTATTTCAAATTCATCATTTTCGCAAATCATGTTTAACGTTTTAGAACTTTGAATATAAACAAATTTAACCTTATACCATTGCGTTGTTATCACCAGTGCAATTGAGAAGACATGATATATCGCCGCTACCTGGTCAGAACAAAAGAAAGTTTCCCAGACACATCAAATTTAACCCCTCTGTGTATCAAGCACTATCAACGAGGTTACGCAACAGACGCGTGATAGTGTATAGGACTCTCGATATAAAACTCAACGTGTTGGTCAGTGGCAGTTTTATTTTCCCGCACCATTTAATAGCCTCAGATTATGGGTGGCCTGTGCTGAGCAAAAGTACCACATGACTAAGACGACCTAGCAGATAGTGGACTATTTTAATCATTCATAAACATTCTCTTCCGCGACACGTACATTTCTCACATTGTTTATTAATTATTTTCTGTATTCGCTCCGTTCAAAAATATTCCATTTGACACGATATTCACTGAAACTAAATGAAACATGAAAATCTATTGAATATATTGTCTCACAAAAAAGAGTATATTGTATCTTGTTAAATCTATGCTACCGAAAACGTATACTTCTACTACTTACACAACAAAAAAAATCATCGTCATCAATCACAGCAACAACAACAACAAGAACAACAGCAACTTTTACAACTACTGCTGCTTATACTACCATTACTGCTTCTTCTGCTGATGCTTCAACCGCTGCTGATGCTGTTAGTACTACAGCTACTGCCTCTAATTATGTTTCTGCCAGTGATAATACCAGTACCATTGTTACTACTACTAGCACTACTACTAATACTTCTATTTATACTAACACCACTACAATAACTTCTATGTAGTATATAAAGTCTGCGAAAATAGTTACATAATTTGTTTGTTTTTAAATTGTGCACTTTTATTTTGTATTCAGGCCTTCATTCAAGGAACCAAAGGCATGCTTGAGAAAATATCGTAACTGTCTAGTGTTTCGGCAGTGCAAGATGAAATAAGCAGAAATATGGATGAATGGAAGTCTTGTCCGATTAGAATAGCAACTTTGAGTGCATCTGGAACGGGGAAATCCTCATTTACGTATTTTGGTGGCATAAAGCTGGGAATATAAATGCCGCGGCAGTTGAGACTGCCGAGACAATAATTGGCCGTACAGTTTATCGGCACCCAGGATATCCACTCTTGAATTATGGGATCTCCCTGGGGTCGGAACTCCAAAATTTCTTAAGCAAACGTACTTAAGCGCCATAAACATTGATAAGTATGACTTCTTCTTGTTTATGACTAGAACGAGATTACATGAGAATGACCTTTGATTCGCCAAAGAAATTATCTCCAGGCACAAAATATTTGATTTTATCAGGACAAAGATTGATTTGGTATTACGTAACGCCAAATGTGACAATAAGGCACACACTCCGGTAATAAGGCTTGCAAACACCATAGCAAAATGTTTAGAAAATCTTCAAGCAGGCGGCATTAAAAACCCAGTGGTTTTTCTCATGAGAAATACCTTACCATCGAAATTCGATTTCGCCGCGCTGCAACAACGTCTTCCCGATGATTCTCCAGCAGTAAAAATGGAAGTTGTACTGTCTCTTACAGCGATTTCAGATTTTTTTTTTAAAGAAAAACTCGATGACATGAAATGTAGAACAGACGGACACTCTGCCTTCTGCAGTTCTTGGCTCATTGGTCTCCATTCAGGGCGTAGGATGGGCAGCTAACTTTACCGTGATGAAGAAAGAAACGGAATTTTACAGGGAACAGTTGGGGATAGATGAAACATCTTTGATAAAAGTTTCTTAGCAAGTTGGGTTTTTGTCCAATATTCGTCTGGAATCTGGCAACAGTTTTGCAACATCACAAGCCCATTTGTTTTGTAAAGAAGCATTTGATCAGGCGCTTGTAGATACCTATGCAAAATTTCTCCCGATTATTGGGAGCATAATATCGGCAATCAAAACCGCTCCAGCGGCTGCTGCTATACAGAAAAACTTCTCGATCTTTGCTTCGAAGAAGCTTGTCGCGAATTCGAATACATTGTATCAGTCAGAATGGTTAAAAAAGAATCCCCACTTCATAATTAGTATTTGATTGAGTGCTTGCAGCTAAGTCAGATATTTCTTTGACAGAAAATAACTGAAAACCATACAGACCATTTACTTTTTAAATAATCATGTTTAAAAAAATCTTTTATTAAAGATAAAAAACATGATCATTTAACAAGTATATGGTCTGTATTATGATGATATTTTTAATGACATTTGGATCATAACGTTGATCTGTATAACCCCAAAAGATGTCAGTAGCTGTGCATATTTATGAGTTTTACAGATCGAAGTTATGATCCAAATGTCAGAGCTTATTATACGAAACGTATAATGTTAGATAATTTTCTAATAACTTTGATCGAAAACTCTCCCGACACTTGTTTTCTAAATTCATGTAGAGACATACTAAGGTCATTACTTTTCCATTTTGAATATCGTCTTGTTGTAGACTGGTAGGCTTATTTCGAAAAAAATGAAGCATATCCGATTTGTATAGCGAACAGTTTTTTTTCATTTTTGCAAACGCAGACATTTTGCATTTAGTACTGTTAATTATAAGCCTATTATTGTATATTATCAGAAATACGTTATGAAAATAGAAATGTTCCCGTTTTGTTAATATACTATGTATAAGTAAGTGCATAGATTCTAAAAACACAATAACATGTTATTTTGCAGACATACTGTACTTCACCTGCTTTTTGTGATTTACTTTGCGTTATATTTTCTATACCATGTTGCATGCTCTTAATCATTTGTGTTGCTATGTTTGGATAATGTACCGTCATTCATAGCTTTATAAAATTATAAACTAAGAATGATGATATTTGAAGGCATGTATCGTTGGAATTGCATATAATTATTATTCTATTATATTACTATTTCATTTGAATTGTGATGCTTTGCGATAATTATCTATGCAAACTGAAATGTTTAATTAATAGTTCTGGATCAAATGTGAAGGTTGAACCTCCTAAAATATGTTTGAACCTCATTGACCGTTCCAAATGCAGTGGCCCCAGAATGCTTCATGTGCGTTTCTTATGTACACGTGTGTCGTGTCGAATGCATTGGTTTTGTGTCGCACTGTCTTGCAATAGTGTTTTGTCATTAATAAGGGCAGCTGAAGTATCATTGTATGTGTATTAAATATATTAGCATTGTACAATATTGCATTTTATTGGATGTATTTCATTTTGTTTTATTAATTGATACTTAATCATGGTTAATTTATATATGTCCGTGGTATTCACACTAAAACCAGTATAATGGGCATGCGTGTAATTTGACATAGTGAATGTGTTGTTGTTCTATGCAGAAAGTGTGTTATATCTAGTTTATTTGTGTAAAAATAATTAAATAAACGGTTATCATTTTAACATTATGTTTTTTCTTCAATCCAATATGATACGCTTACGTCTCTAAAACTGCGGGATTATACCACGGAGCTAAGAGCAAATATGCTTTAGGATTCATCCTGATTATTCGGATTTTTTTTTCATTTAAAAGATGTATAATATCCGTTGAAATGTGTTTAAATATTTACTAGTCAATCCAATGAAATTGGCTTGTTGAGGTAGACTAATTATACAATTTTTTAATATATTTTAACAACTGAGTGTCATTCTGTAATAAACAGATCACTGACTTTTGTTTCCAATTTTAAATCATACACGTGCAGATAGGAAAATACTATCATATCCAGACAATTTTCATTCGACAATAACACAATCAGCTACAGGCATGTCGAAATCATCAAATGTAATTGGTAAGTTAACCTCTATTATTTCATTATATTTCGGGCAACAGTAAATCTGTGAAACTTGGAATTTCACGTAATTAGTAATCGATTCAGGATTATATATATATAAGGAAGTTTAACAGAGGAGGAGTACAGGAGATGCACGTCAATGATCATGACCTTACAAACATCATCTAAGGTATTTTTAAAGGCTTTTTAAGTAACCAAGCGGAAACTAAACCTTGTCGAGCTGAATAAAAAAGGATAGCGCCACAACTATTCAAATTAAGGTTCTTTAAATAAATTCACACACACATTGAGTATGCTGATTAGATACATTGAGATAATCGTTAAAAGCTTTCATTAGATATACCATATAAATTTTGCATCGTATAAAATGTCATAATATTTGCATATCCATCGCCCCCCCCCCCCCCCGAACATGAAATGTTTTAATAGTTAAAGTAAACACTTATGTTTTTAAACACTAAGTGAAATCATCGCCAATCCATAACAAATATATTCAATCGCACATCAAAACATCACTAAATCAGTCGATGATTTTAAGCACGCATAATTCTTTCCAGTAAACATCACAATAATAAACTATGAAATAAATAAACATAATCACGTGGGCAATATTAACAGACACCTATTTCAGGAAAGTTAAATGAATGGATACCGTGTACTCATTTAAAAGTCATCATTGGGATTACATTAGCTTTCAACTAGGGTGGAAACATCGCTTGACTGGACAGTTTGTGTCAGATTCGCACATACAAATGATAGGAGGACCAAACAAAGTAATCACACAAACAAGCTTATAGACGTTTTACTCAGTTACCTTATCGTTGTTACAAAATGTTAAATCGGTGTAGTAAGGAGGTAGATTGTGTTCTGTTCCTTTCGATTGGCAGGTAATGCGGGTCTTCTTATGTTTCATAAAATGGGATTGTCGCAAAATATCATGTTATGGATTTCTCTTGAGATTAAATAGATCAACAGCGTTTGTTTAAGATGTAAAACAATATACAAACACAAGCTTTTAACGAATCACGCATATAAACAAATTGCTAAATGAATTGTTTAGTTACTTGGTCAAAAGTGTTTATGGAATCAGCAATAAAAATATACTTCTTTATTAAGGGATAAAGCAGACTTGAGAAACAAAACCTCGATGCGTAAAGACCGCTCAATACGATAGCTACAATCATAAATATAATTGGTCAATTTATCATTCGGATAATTCATTTTAGTGCTGTTTCGTATTTATGATTTAACGCGTAGGACTACTAATGAATGTAGGACATGGTTTGTGTGGTTTAAACTTGATAATTATGTAACGTAAAGCAAATACCATGTTAAACAGCTTTTTATGCCTTGCCTCATGCAGAAGTCTTTATATTGGCATAAACAATTTAGTCCACAGTTCATCATTACACAAATGATTTATGATGTCATTGACACTGTATGAAACGTTCTTTGGTCTTTAAATCATACCGAAACGAAAAGAGATTTCTGCACTAAAAAGAAAATTACTGAAAGGTAATTATGTTTTAGTATTACCGCGTCAATATGCTTATATCGTTCAAGTGTATGTTTACCTGAACATAATACTTCTGTTGTATGGTTAAATATTGGTAATCTGTAAAACATTTGAAGAACTGAGAGTCTTTATTTATTTTTAATCGTATTTTAAACCTATACAATATTAACTACGTATTATGATGTGTCATAAACATGTTTTAATAATCCGACATGTGGAATATAACATCCAAGGTTACATTGAAAGTTTTCACAAAATAGATGTATTAAAGGTTTTAACAGAATACACTAAACATTTATGAATTTATGTAAAAATTGGGATCACAACAGCAGGTTGCTAATGCACTGTGTAGACTATTGCCTTTTTTGTTTGTTTATTGGGGTGTGGGTGGGTGGGTGGGGGTCATAGATAGGTTATAGAACGGTTAAACAAGGACTTTCAGTACATTATGTTTACCCTGCGATGAAAATGAAATAAGTTATCATTTTACCAGGCTAGTTTGCTCATTGTAGATGAACGTGTTACAGACAGTGATGAAGAAAACACACGGACAGTACCATCAATACATGTGATTGATTGTACAGGTACACGTAATATAATATTCTCATTAAAATAGACACACGTGCACTGAAAAACCAAAACACACACGCGCAAGCACACACGCAAGCACGCGGAGCACACACACCCGTATACACACACACACACACACATATATATATATATATATATATATATATATATATATATATATATATATATATATGAATAGTATTAAACAAATAAATACATAAATAAATAAATAAATAAATAAAAATATAAATAAATCAATCAATATATATACTTAAAGTAACAAACCTATTGGGACTCTCATTCTATACATGTTTATTGGGACTTGTGTATATGGCGTTCTTTCAAAAAATTTCCTTAAAGCCTTCAACAAATATATTCATTACATTAATTACAATGTTTTTACTAATAAAAGTGAATGTAAACATCAGCTGGGCTTTCCCTGAGAATTAAAGTAAGTAATAAAATAGGTAAAATTTCGTTAATATTGTCACTAAATTTGAAAGAGAAAACTTGAAAACTATTCGATCAGGACACTGGGCGCCGTCTGCTAGATATTAGAAAAAATGCTATTAGGGAAAACAGCGATGCCATGTATAACATACTCAATTATGCATAGGAATAAAGAAACCCATGCAATTCCCTTAAAAAGCACAAATTACATTAACCCTGCATGACCTCATTTTTAGAAACTTATTTTGCGCCAATAAGCAGACTTGTCATTATAATTGAATGTAAGGTCCGATCCTTTCTTGATTTCTGTGATTGAGTAAAAAGGAAGTTTCAATTCTTTCTCCCCAACAATCACCTTACCCAAACAAAAAAAATCTTAAGCAAATTGTACCAAAATTGTCAATAAATACGTAATAAATCTGAGAAATCCAATTCATTAGCCCCTTGTTTTACCAATTCATTTAACGAATAAGCAATAAATTGGTTTCTTCAGTGAAGGCACTAACCCTATTTGTTGTCAACTCATTATTGAGGCCCGAGTTCTGTACAATTTATTTGAGAAAGAAAATACATTGAGTACTCTTTATTGCCAATCCATTGTAACAGAAAAATGTTTAGTACGATTTATTGCCAATTCACTATAGATAGAAATAAGACAAGCACTATTTTTTGCCAATTCATTATAGATAAAAAATAGAGCATTATTTATTGCCAATTCATTATAAATAGAAATAAATCGAGCAAAAATGTATTGCCTATTCATTAAATGTAGAAATCAAAGCGCTGAAGGCACTGAAGATGTTTGCTATTGCATAATTTAACACGCAATTCATTTTTGAAAACCAATCGCAAGTTTGAAATGAACACACGTCATTCAACTTTATAAAGTGTGTGTCATAGCGCACGGGTCGAGTTTTGTGTGCACTTTGTATCATCCTTATTATTTCATAGAAATAACTAAGACAAAATAAAAACAACATGCTTTTTGGAAATTCTGAAAGCATAGAAAGTATGATGAAAATGGTAATGAGAACTTAATATAAAGAAAATTTGCAGTCACCATCATATTAAAGGAATATTTTTTCTAATATCAAATGACTATCTCACCAAGAATATAAATTCATAATGAAAGTTTCGTGTACAAAACTTTTGATTTTTGACACCATATACAAATTCAAAATATACAATAATCTTCGTATCTTGTATATGGAGGAATAAAAGTATATAAACATTGCTGTTTATGCTTTACTTGTTACCCGAGCAGTTCACACGGTGTCAACAACGCTAACATAAACATAGGTATAGAGCACTAATGCGCTTTTAGGCGTAGCTGTTTCAGTTTTCATCTTAGTGACTTTTACATAACGCCAACAGACACGCATGAATATTTTCGAATATTTAATAAGCTGTTTCGAGATACAACCTCTGAATTTTTGCTACATCACTGCCTATGTGCTCAATTCAAAGGATGTAGCACTGTTCAGTGTAAGGAATTCCGGACTACTCTCTGTATGCTCAAACGACACAAATTGTGGCCCTGTTACAATTACGCGTTACAATCCATCTCGCAGAATTTCACTTTCGCCTCCAAGATGAGAAAACAATCATTAGCGAAATAGTATAGTGTCACGATAAGAGAAAATCGCTTAATTATCATACCACAATGTTTGCCGTACTTGGTCAGCACGTCTGGAAATCATTCCTTAATGTGTGGATAGGCTGCCATTATTAACAAGTTTGCTATTTTGAATTCAATTTTGTATCAAAAAGCATTGTTCTTAAATGTGGCATTTTCAATTCGCAATGAGATTTTTAATGATCCTCGTCATGCGAAAATGGGTCTTATTCAATATGCGCCAATCATATAAATAGCCCACTCAGCTATCCATCCTTCTGGTAAGGAGAAACATAACATATTGAGTGATTTTAAAGCGAACAGAATCGCCTATGACCTGACTGCGCAAAAGCACATGTTGGGTTTAACAAACGCTTGCCGAAACGCATAAGACCCATTTTCGCATGACGGCGCTATTGACGTGTGATTTAAATGTGTCGAAAGAAAACTGTGTTTAAATCAAATATAAACATACGATATATTTCGATAGTGAAGAAAGATACTCATAACAAGGCATATGAGGACACATATGAAGTGCTCTCCCGTAGTATATTTTTTATTTACTCACACTTATGTGTGGTTTGACAATGCTAACACACATTTCATGCGGTGAATATGCAGCTTACAAGTGAAAAACACAACACAATAGTTTAATTTTTGTTTAATTGTATTTAATTATTTAGAAAAGTAAATTGCTAACTTTATTTCAAAGTCAGCGTATACGCCGACTACATTTTTAAAAGACATTTATTGTTATAAATATATTTAATATAATATATTTAGTTGTTTTCGGTTTAAGCGATTATAAAGCATTTTCGAGGTTGCCTATAGTATGCCTGTAGTAATTGATGAACTCATATCCAACTGTCTATGTATTGAGAACTGTGAATATAAACAAGCTAAACCTTCTACTAACCTTCTACTATTGCGTTGCTAGCACCCTTAAATACAAAAGATCGCCGCTATCTGTTGAGAACCAACGAACGTTTTCCAGAAATACCCGCTGTAGTAGCATGAACGAGGTTATGAAACAGGTCATTCGTATTATTATTATAAATTGTTTGTTATATTCGGGTTTAGCGATTATGGCACTTTTTTGTTTGTTTTTGTCTATCGTATCGCTGAAGTAATTGTTGAACTTATTGTGTCCAACGTTTTATAAATTGAGAATATAAATAAGCGTCAACTTTTTCCCAAATCTCTCAATTTACGACCTGTACTACGTCATTGAGTTGTATGTGAGAGCGTTACCTATTGCGTTGTTATAACCCGTAAACTTTCCTTTGTTTATCGACAGGCGCACCTATTAATAGCCTCATATCATGAATGCCAAAACACCCGCGAAAAAAGACCAAATAGGACGCTAAACGCAAATACCATGCGACTACGACTTTTATTATGTAAGAACGCTCCGCAATTCCTTTGAAGCCGGAGCCTTGTGATTGCTATTACGTAATGAATTGACCTCTAACTGAAGTAAGCAAAGGAAACGCAGCACCTAATTGACCCATTCCTTCTATGTGCGAAGGCAGATTGAATTTTACTAATGTATGGTCTGTCTATTATAACACACATTATAATGCGATAAATATGCGACTAACAAATAAAAAACAATATAATTAAACTTTTGTTTTGAATTAAGTTATTTAGAAACCAAAATTCCAAACTTATTTCAAAACAGCAAGACTACATTTTTGAGAGAATATTCTTGTTACATTTAAATGTTTTTTTAACAGTTTCAGCGATAATGAAACATTTTTATGTTGTCTATCGTATCCCTGTAATAATTGTTGAACTCGTGGTCAACGTATTATTAATTGAGACCTGTGAATATAAACAAGCGTAACCTTATACTAGTGCGTTATTCTCACCCGGACTCCCCTTTGTTTAACGCCAGCCTAAGAGTTATGAATGAAGTAATCTGCAAAAGGAATTGCTCTTTATGAAGAGAGCATTGATGACTTTAGGAAGCGCTGTTCTTCTTCATGGCGCAGTGACTGAAAGTTTGTGCATAGTAAGTAGTTTAACTTTTGAGAGTAATGTTGGTGAAATTAACCTGATTGAACAGCAATTACCTATGAAAGTTACGTAAAAGTAAAAGACACTTTTGAAGTGTACTTACAAAATGTGAAAAGTGAAGCAAGTCTTAAAGAATTATCGGCTCTCACTACAGCCGCGTCGCTACAAGTTACACGCGCTGGAAAAGATTGACCAAATTAAACAATCAATATTTAAAAAAGTCATGTCCAGCATGAAGCCAAACTCTGTCCATGGTGGTGTGAAAACACACAGTTCGAGATCCTCTAGCCGTAGGAGTGAACTCATCGCATTGAAACAAGCAGAAGCCGAATCTGCCAAGAATTTGCCAAGATAAAACTGAAATATACTCAACAAGGAGCAGCTCTTTTGAAACAAAAGGCAGAATCAGAAGCGAATCTTCAAGTTCTTTCTCAGCAAAAAGCTTTTGAAGCCGATGCTGCAGAAGTAAAGGTTCTACAAGAGCATGATGTTGAAGGCTCTGATGGGTCGGAAAGTCATTTTGCACCTGACATTAAACTCAAATTGCAAACTTTGCCTGTTGTAAAACCTGACAATCTAGTTCAAGAATTTATCAAGAAATCTACAACCAATCCAACAGTATCTGACACTAATATGGGAGAAATTATGTGCAAATTTCTCCTTAAAAAAGACTAGGCTCTCTCGCGACTGACTATATTTAGTGACAAAGCGGAGTCTTATCAAGCCTGGAAAACGAGTTTCAAGAACGTGATGTTCAAGATGGATACAAGAGCTTATGAGGAAATGGATTTTGCTGTGAAGTGGCTGGGGCCAAGTTCTCACCAGCACGCTGTTAGCTTGAGATCATCGTACCGCAGCGCCCCAGTCTTAGCATGCGAGAAACTACATGTATGGTCTCGACTGGATGAACGTTATGGAAAAGCGGAGATTGTCCACCAATATATCACAAGGCGAACTGAATCTTTCCCTTAACTGACATATAAAGACTCAAAAAATGGTATGAGCTTTTTGACTTGCTGAATGAAATATTTGTCTTGAAAGAAGACAATGAGTACTCAACGGCTCTATCATTCTACGATTCCTCGATTAGCTTAGCCCCCTTTATTAGCCAAGCTTCCAACAAATGTTCAAGAATGTTTGGCAGCCAAAGCCAACGATAACAAGAAGAAACATATCGTTTGATTCCCTCCATTCACTGCCTTCGTGGAATTCATTAGAGACCAGGCTACTATATGTAAATAACTAATATTGATAAAGGCACCTAATATGTACATTTACGCAAAACAAAACACTGCGTAATTTTTCATTATTTTATACGAATTATAGAGCTACAATTCATATTCTAAAGATAAAAACATAGTAACATAAATTTGACATACGTTTTTGTGGTCACTCACATTTTGGGTTTATTTCGACCTCCTAATTTGAAGTGTATAATATTTTTGAAACATATTTGAACTATATATTTAATTTTATATACAATTTCATATCATTAAGCTTGAATGTTCATTTTTCTTCGAAAGATACCCTCCATTCTGGTCTCAGACAATTAAAGGCTATATTCTTTTCCTTCAATTACTCAGGGCTTAACACTTACTTTTTTTCAACTAGCCCATTTGGGCTTGTAAATGCAGAACCTACTAGCCCTGACCAATCTTTCATGTGCCCTGACCCAAGTTTATCAAAACCTTTATATTTATCATTCAACTGGTATTGTCTTGTACGTTGAGGTGTGCAATTATGATTCAATAATTCTTATTAGCTTGCCTTTCTATTGCTAATGAATTCAATACCCATCTACTTTAGACATCTATTTGTAATCTTCACGCCATTTCGGGAGAAATTTCCTTTTTTTTCCTCATACTTTCTCTTATTTTCCTCCTTCCCTTTTCTTTTCTTATCTGAGGAACCCCCATCCCCACCCGTAAAGCCAAACCTTTTTTTTACATAGATTGCCACGGTTAACGTCTGACAACAAATGGTAAGTGAACCTTAGGTTTCGCAAAATAACGTGTTACGGTAGTCGTAACACTTGTACAAGGTTAACTCTCTATTAAAAGCCGGGATCGACCATTAATATTAGTTTTGCTAATTGAATTGCGTTAAAAAGATTGTCAAAACACTTCTAATCGATCAAATAAATTACAATTATTTAAAATTGATAAATAACTAATAATTTTATAGTAACTTTGCGTTATTGTTGAGTTGCTTTCATCCACCCCGGACGATCCTGGGCGATCCCGGCTTTTAGATTATAACGTACTTATCGAGAAAACACGTCACTGAGAAAACCAATCAAAAACCGTATCTAGCGGAATTCCGTTTAAAAATAGGTACTGACGTGTTTTACCAGGAAAACTGTCGGGGATTTTCTGAATTATCGGCCTCTAGATTTTGATTGCAATCAGGGGGTTCCAAATCTATTTTGAGATACGATCCGTTTGTTGTCTCCGACTTCACTCTTGGATTTAATTGTCATCTGATCGTACTGTATAAAGATTGTTGCATCTTTGAAAAGCTTATTTAAAATGTTGTTTATTGATATAGAACACATAATCCCTCCCAAAATACACACGACCGGTCGGGCATGTTTCTGGCACATTGGCTAGCCCGGACCTAGGTACAGGCAGTGAATGTCGTTCGGACGTGCCTTAGTGTTAAGCCCTGTTACTTTCATATGAATTCATCATCAAGACTACATGTTGTTGTATCTATAGCTTACCAGATATCTAATATATTGTATAATGCCCCACCATTAACTGGCTTTATATTTTTTTGCAATGTATTATATGTGGAATGATGGGCATATTGCCTTTTTTTCCTGAATATAAATGACCTCAAAATATGTGTTCATGAACTTGTATTGGCACAAATGGCGCTTTCTTATTATACAGTCCATGCATAAAAGATTTGTAGCAAACCAATACATTTAATAAAAAAAATACAGGAACAAATAAATACTTTGTTAAATTTAAATTTCCATCAGATTTTTCAGAATTTATCAACACTATTTATTGCAGACTTGTTAACACGATCTATTGTCAATTTATTGCGCATAGGCTTTGCACTTAAGTCCAATGTATTGCCAGTTTATTGACCGTATTTATTGACAATTCATATGCCCTATTTATTGACAATTCATTTATCATTTATGAATAAATTACAGTCCAACCTGCCAGAGCGACCGCCTGTTAATAGCGACCAACAGTCAATAACGACCACATAGATTTCCTCCCGAACGATTTCACTATATATTGAACCTGCGAATAAAGCCCACTTGTGAACAAAGACCAACGACCACCCTTTAACATTCCCAAATCTCCATTTTGATAGCTTACAACGACCACTGCAATCATAAAAATCAACGATTTCGCAACTTTCAAAAAACAAAAATGGCCGCCAGGACGCTGCGTAGTCACGTGATATACATTTTACTATTGGACTCGTCGGTCGCTATGGAGATATTGGTCTTTATTGAAAGGTTGGACTGTATTCACAATTTATTGCCGATTTATTGATCCAATTTTTTGCCAATTTATTGCATATTTGTTAGCTCATTTGCATGTAATTTGCATTGGCAATAACTATGCAATAAATAGCTTATTTATTTACTATTAGTTAACCATATTTATTATCAATTTTTTTGTTTGGGTACAGTTTGGTTTGCGAGAATCATTCAACATTCTGCCATCAGTGTTTATTTTCATTCAAATTTGGGTCTAGTAATCGCACCTTTTACCAAAACAATAACAACACTTATTTTCCCTATTTTAGTCAAAACGCTGCGAATTTTCCCAATCAAAAGGCATCCGGCCCCATTCCCGTAACGTTAAAAAAACAACAACACTGCCTATGGTTAAATGTGTTTATTGTTAAGCACTTCTAAATAAGACTAGAGATTTCAATAGCCTTAGATTATTGCATTTTGACGCAATTAAATTGAATTTGCTTTGTTTTTGACAGAAGAGATTTTTTTCTTGAGTACCAACCCATCAAAATTGTGACTAGTGATTCAACATCAATCATACACATTACACGTGTCATTGTCATGGCCCAGCTATGTAACTAATTGACACTACCCCTACGTATTCAAAACACCCTCTATAAATAAAAGTGACCCCATGGGACGTCACTTATCTCAATATCATTCATGACACTTAAATGTGGGAACAGAACAATAGGAGCTGTATTTATATATTTCTCTTTGTATGCGATTTGCAAAACATTCGATCCTTTGAATTGAATAACTTATTTGACAAGGTTGAGTGCAAATAACACATTTCAAATTATTCTATGGTCCATTTATATTTGAAATCTGTAAAAAAAACGTTCAATAGCTCAAAACTGAATTCACCCTCCCAAGTGAATATATTTATGGTATTGATGGTCTCATCAAATAACCACATGCTTCGTAATAATCACACAGTATTGATTATCTACATTTAAGTTGTCAAAACTATCAATAGGATATTTCAGAATGGTTGAATACGGTTATATCCATGCAAACTTAATGATCTGCGTTAAATATTTTCTTAATAACTGCATTGTATAACTCTTTGCGAAATTGTCAGTCAGATAGTTTCAATTGAAACCCGTCGAATGCTTTCATTACAAGTTTTACACTCATAACATCCATGAAAAATAGCCCCATGCTTTGAATTGAATCAAATTACAAGTACAGTAATCCTATTCAGTTAACAAATTTGAAATGTTTTGTACATCTAATTAAATAATCTTCAAGAAGTTGTCCATAATACTTAATTATTAAATTTATTTATGTTATAGCAAATGTTGCTAATAACGAAGTCTGCCCCCGAGAAAGATTCAATGACTGTTCATGAACTAGTCATTAACATCATAGTCAGTTCATGAACAATTCATTACCTCAACCTTTGAATGTCATGATCAAGATTCAACAAAATCATAAACATTAAGTTAATGACCTGTTAAGACCTTACAAAAATGAAAATTCACAGCCATAAGAGTTAAATAAATATGTTGACTTAATCCATTAAACTGAGAGGTTAATGCATTCAATATGACTCTAAATTATAAGATGCTATTAATCACCATAGTTAAGCTGTTTTGTTATTTAATAACAATTGAAAATATTGCGAAATGAGATTTGTTATTGTTTATAATGTGTCAATTTTTTCTTTGGTCACAATGTTTAAAAAGGCAACAAAAAACCTTACATGGTACACTGTAACAAGTTTGTTTTATTGAAATAATTTAATGCCAAGTATTTTGCAAAATTGACATAAAATTTCTTAAAATACCCTGAACTGTACTTAATTAACTACAAAGTTCATTTACTGTGTATTTTATGACAAGTATCACTTATGAAATTAACCAAATGTTAATGAAAAATGTTGGTTTACATTATAATTCACGTGAATGTAAACGTTACTGACTCACTGCATCCGTTGACCCTTGTGTCTTTCCTCAATGGGCCATATTTGGCGCGCGCTTGTTGTTGTTGCTGTAGGGCTATGTACTACTATGTTGAAAGGGCTGTTGTCGACATAGCGAATAGCGCGTATGAGGGGCATTTGATGGCACTGCTTTTTGAGAAGAGCAAAGATATAAGCCAAGTGATTTAGTGCGTTGTTATTTGTGTATTTATTCTATGTATGTGATATGTTGCTTTGTTAATTTGCGTGCGTATGTGAGCGTGCGTCATGTAATTGCGGATTGCGCCAGTAAAGTGAAAGTGAAAGGGGCATCAGGCTCGTGAAAGCAAAAGGAAAGTAGAAGTGGATGTGGAAAGTAGTTCGAAGCGGATTTCGTATTGTGTTTTGAGTGATTTGTTATTGAGCGGTGATGATTAGCGCAAGAGATAGATGAATGTATGTTGTGTGCACTGTAATGTAGCGTCGCTGCACTTGCGAAGAGACTCAGAGTTGCTGTGTATGCGGACTATGTTGTGGGCATGCGCTACTGCCTGGTTAATTATGGTAATTTTCACATTTTTGCGAGGGATTCCGGATATAGTTATGGTAATTTCACATTTTGCCGGGGATTCCGGAAATAGTCGCTGCATCACGATTGGCTGATTTATGGTGAAAACACACTAAGATTTTTGCTTCACGTGGTGATTGTCGAAAGTAGTGCCTATTTGTAAAGAGTTCTCTGTCTCTTTTGGATGAAAAGCCATTTCGCGATTGCGCCCATTCCTTTAGTGGTTATCTGTTTCCTAAGTGTGTCTGCAACATGTATTTCATTGGCAGCGACGTTGACAGACGAGAGTTTGTGGTGCATTTATTGAAGTGAAGGTTTATCGCTCGCTTGCATTTGGGCGAATGGGATTTTCTTAGAAGCTGCGTGATATACGTTTTTGATTGCATCTTTTGGAATAAGATCGATTGATCTTTAAAACTGATACTAGCCTTGCACACTCTGATGCAAAGAAAAGGCAGGACCATAAACGTCGGCCGTTCCATATTTGGGAATTAGATGCAGTGTCAACTAAGTAATCTACTCTTGACCAGTCAGGCAACCCCAAATCGTATACTGACCGAAGCCGCATACAGTTTGAGGCTGCCTGGCTGGTCACTATTGGGTTTTCTCATTTACCCAGAGTGTACTGAACATTTTGTCCTGGGTATCAATCAGTGTATAATCAACGATTTTAATAGCAATCAATGTCGGTTGCTCTTTTAAAGTGATAGTATGGGCATCTAACAGTGTATAGGTGTCTATCGCAACCGTTGTTTATTTTTGGTGTTTTCACTTCATACACATGTATATTTGTTAATGCAGCATCAACATACTAAAACAACATCCCGGAAAGTGAAAATAATGCATTTGAATATCAACCGTACTTTGTGAACCTCAATTAAGTTTTAGTGCAGATTCGTTCATACGACACAAAGACACTCTTTTGTTTTACGGATCATTTCGGCTTAGAGGACTGGGTGAGTCATGTAAAATATCGAATATAATTTATATATTTTTTTATAAACAACTGGCAGCAAGATGAGTTGCAGATACTTGGTCTGTTACCACATTTTAACTAACTCTTTTGACCAGTTAATTATTTTCAGCTCAATTCATCAGTGAAAAATGCCCATAATATCACTTTAAAGAACACACTGATAATGTCGTCGTCAGAGATTCGAAACTAACGACCGCGTTGTATAACATCGGGCCAAGACTCACCCATGGAAACCATTCGGCAAACCTATTTTGCTTTTCGAGTTAAAACTCGAAACACCTGCATTAGATATGAGTCGCATAATGTGCGTAAAGCGTCGTCCCAGATTAGCGTGTGAATTAAGCCATGTTTCCTATCATGCGACCCTCGTATATCTATATATCAGCTGTCAAGAAATCCTTATCAGTAAGTACTGCTTCAGCAAAATTCATTTGAAAGACAAAATGAGACTCG
Source organism: Dreissena polymorpha (assembly GCF_020536995.1). Taxonomy (NCBI): domain Eukaryota; kingdom Metazoa; phylum Mollusca; class Bivalvia; order Myida; family Dreissenidae; genus Dreissena; species Dreissena polymorpha. The sequence continues at coordinate 79,829 of NC_068366.1, forward strand.
CTCTGGGAAAACACATGTGCATGTCCTTTCAGCGCAGTGGTTGGTATACACGCTTCTCACCAAGGCGATCCGGCTTCAATCCCAGACTCAGTTGTTGGCATGATGCGAGTGATTTAGTTTCTTAACTATATTGTAAACGTTTGTTTTATAATGCAGAACTGTTGGATAGAATTAAGAACATTATATTGAAGCGATAGATGCGGAATGTTATGTCCGTAACATTTAAAACATAAATAAATAATTTATTTATTTAAAAAAAAAATAACGTTGAAATAAAATAAACAGATGTTTAATTCTATATGCCTATGACCACGCTGATCATGAATTCGTTGGAATTTTTAAGATATCTACAGCCGTTCAAAAGTTATCAATTTTTAAAAAATAAATAAAAAAATACATATGTATCATTATAATAAAATTTTTTTTATTTTTTTTTGTTTTTTAATAAAACATTTACAGTTTATAGTGTTGTTTAAAAGTTTGAAAAAAAAAGAAAAAAAAAGAAAAAAGAAAAATGTTATAATCAAAACATATTTTGCATTAAGCACCCTTTTCATAGAGCGCCCCATTTACGTGCACAATTGAAATACGCTCGCTCGCTCTCTCGTTCGCTCCATCGAAATCAAACAATAAGATAGTGAAATCTATATGAATTTGACTCGCTGAATCCGAATGCGGTGTTAATTTTTCGATATCTCGACTCGTTAAAGAATTATTGAGTTTAAATTGTGCATTTCGATAAGAATGCAGCACTCTTTTAACAGAAGCGCAAAACCCAGTACACCTTACATTCCAGTGAAATAAAACAATAAGATAGTCCAATCTATGTGATTTTGTCTTCCTGAATCCGATTCCGGTGCTACTTTTCCGATATCTGGACCCCTTAAAGAATTATTGATGTTTGACTGATCGGTGGTTAAGTCTAACCATTATATTTAAGCATTTGTTGTATTTTGAACTACGGAAAATAATACATTTCATTACATCTAATCGCTGCATTCAAGATTTGAGAGTTATTTATCTCACTAACACGGACGATCATGTTAATTAATGAATAGATAAACAAGACAATGTGAATATAAACAATTGTTAAAGTGATAGTATGGACATTTTTTCACTGTTGAATTGAGCTGAAAAGAATTAACAGGTCAAAAGAATTAGTTTAAATGTGGTAACCGACCCATTATCTACAACTCATCTTGCTACCAGTTGTTTATAAAAAATATGTATTATTTTCTACATTTTACATGACTCACCCAGTCCTCTTAGCCGAAACGATCCGTAAAACAAAATTGTGTCTTTGTGTCGTATGAACGAATCTGCATGAAAACTACATTTAGACTCACATCGTTCATGGAATCATTTCTGTCGTCAGTTGTCAAAACGAAAGTACGGTTGACATTCAAATGGATTATTTTGCTCTGCCCAGCCTATTGTTTTAGTATGTTGATGCTGCATTAACAAATATAAGTGTATATGAAGTGAAAACACCAGAAATAAACACAACGGCTGCGATAGACGCCTTCATACTGTTAGATGCCCATAATATCACTTTAAGCTTCCAATACAAAGCACAGGGAGAACCCAGGGACGCATTTCCAGTAGTTTCGATACGTTCATTATTATGCCATAATGGTGAAGAATACATTTTAAATAGATGCATATCAATCACTCATTTAGTCAGTCACTCACTCCTTCACTCAATCACTCCCTCACTCAGTCAGTCACTCAATCACAAAGTCACTCACTCAGTCAATCAGTCATTTAGTTTCGCGGATCAAGATTTTGGTTTTAATTATCGGATACAGTTAGCCCTTAAATAATAGTGTAAGTTTGTTCGCACTTTTTTGTGTTTGAAAAGTCTTATCGCTTAGCACAAGGCAATATTGATAACAACGAGCGAGTGTCTGTAATATTAATACACTGATGTGTGTATTAATTTTAATATTTTCAGACAAAAACCCTGGGTAGAACCAGCAGGATGATCGTATGGTTTCTACAAATAAAGTAAAGATGAAAGATTAACGCAAATTAAATGATCCTAGCTCTGTGGAAAGGGGGTTTAATGCATGTGCGAAAAGTGTCGCCCCAGATTAGCGGTCCGAATGACACTTTCCGCCTAAATTAATGTTTGCTAAGAACAGACTTCCTTAAAACGAAAAATATCATAAAAGCGGTAAATGTTGTCCCTGATTAGCCTGTGCGGACTTCACAGACTAATCTGGGACGACACTTTACGCACATGCATTAAACCATCTGTTCACAGAGCGGGGCTCAAATATAATTTTGGAATAAAACTAGTCATTGAAGTCTATACTGTAAAACGCATTATTATTCGGGACATGATCTTTTCCAACCTGTATAAGGCGTTGTCAGTCGCTATAACACGTTGTCAACCAGTATAAGGCGTTGTCAGTCGCTATAACACGTTGTCAACCAGTATAAGGCACTGTCAGTCGCTATAACACGTTGTCAACCAGTATAAGGCGCTGTCAGTCGCTATAATACGTTGTCAACCAGTATAAGGCGCTTTCAGTCTTTATCACACGTTGTAACCAGTATAAGGCGTTGTCAGTCGCTATAACACGTTGTCAACCAGTATAAGGCGTTGTCAGTCGCTATAACACGTTGTCAACCAGTATAAGGCGCTGTCAGTCGCTATAACACGTTGTCAACCAGTATAAGGCGCTGTCAGTCGCTATAACACGTTGTCAACCAGTATAAGGCGCTGTCAGTCGCTATAAAACGTTGTCAACCAGTTTAAGGCGCTGTCAGTCGCTATAACACGTTGTCAACCAGTATAAGGCGCTGTCAGTCGCTTATAACACATTGTCAACCAGTATAAGGCGCTGTCCGTCGTTATAACATGTTGTTAACCAGTATAAGGCGCTGTCAGTCGCTATAACACGTTGTCAACCAGTATAAGGCGCTGTCAGTCGCTATAACACAATGTCAACCAGTATAAGGCGCTGTCAGTCTTTATAACACGTTGTCAACCAGTATAAGGCGCTGTCAGTCTTTATAACACGTTGTCAATCAGTATAAGGCGCTGTCAGTGTTTATAACACGTTGTCAACCAGTATGAGGCGCTGTCAGTCTTTATAACACGTTGTCAACCAGTTTAAGGCGCTGTTACATAAGGCGTGGTTGAATATTGGTTTTGGTTAAGTGGGCCGATCCCGGAGGTACTGCAATACCGGGCCAACCCGTGACGAGAGCGGAGCAAGCCCCTGACATCTCATCTGTGTCCAAAAATCAGTTTAATATCGAGGTCCCCCAATGGGGAACGTATCAGATATTAAGCTGATAAGAACAAATACTACACTTTGATCTTAGCCAAAAGGCCGAGAAGCGATACCGTCGTAATTCCTGGAAATACATCATCCAATATGAAGGTGGTTGCTGTGATAGAAAATGATATCCTTGACACAGGCCCGGATCTAGAACGATTGAATCCATCGATATGGTTTGCCTTTGATAGTGCGGATTATAGAATCTTATACTCTCGGGACCTACGGTCCCTCTTAAATGGCCACCTGGTGACACAGAATGTTCGCTTCGCGAACTGCCGTCTTCGGCCTCGGGACAACATCAGAAGCGTCATCGGTAGAAGCATATTTAAGCGTAAATCGCTCACTGCCTGCGTATTCGGTGCGGAATACAGCACAGACCAAAAAAAACCCGCACAATAAAACCATTTGTTAAATTAGTATTGTCAATAATGATCGAAGCCATTAGATTAACTTTAAAACCGTATAACATATTTATAAATATTATACTATTTACACTATGTATAGAATAAAGTACATGTAATATAAATAATAGCCATAACTAGATATATTGTACATAATAGCCATCGGTATTGATAGCTGTGTACGTGTATTACACATGAACACACTCCGGGTCCTTACATAACGCAGCCTTGGGCTGGGAAGAACCTAATACACTTCAAAATGCAAATACATGGTGTCATTAGCGGGTGCGCAGGCTAGGGTGGAGCTACGCTGGTGGCATTTGGCATAAGATCCGGTTTTTGCACGATGCGGGTCATTTAGTTTCTTACTGTCGCCCCATATTAGCATGTGTAGTCCGTTTATGGATTGGGCGTTTTGTGCACAGGTCAATCAGGGACGAAGGCGTAAGCGTTCTTGAGTTATCATCCGGAAACCATTTAACTATTTCAGGTCACCTTGACCTTTGACCTAGTGACCTCAAAATCAATAGGGGTCATATGCGAGTCATGATCAATCTACCCATGAAGGTTCATGATCCTAGGCATATGCGTTCTTGAGTTATCCGAAAACCATTTTACTATTTCGGGTCACCGTGACCTTGACCTTTGACTTAGTGACCTCAAAATCAATAGGGGTCATCTGCGAGTCATGATCAATCTACCCATGAAGTTTCATGATCCTAGGCATATGCGTTCTTGAGTTATCATCCGAAAATCATTTTACTATTTAGGGTCACCGTGACCTTGACCTTTGACCTCAAAATCAATAGGGGTCATCTGCGGGTCATGATCAATCTACCTATGAAGTTTCATGATCCTAGGCGTATGCGTTCTTGAGTTATCATCCGGAAACCATTTTACTATTTCAGGTCACCTTGACCTTTGACCTAGTGACCTGAAAATCAATAGGGGTCATCTTCGAGTCATGATCAATCTACCTATGAAGTTTCATGATCCTAGGCATATGCGTTCTTGAGTTATCATCCGAAAATCATTTTACTATTTCGGGTCACCGTGACCTTTGACCTAGTGACCTGAAAATCAATAGGGGTCATCTGCGAGTCATGATCAATCTACCTATGAAGTTTCATGATACTAGGCATATGCGTTCTTGAATTATCATCCGAAAATCATTTTACTATTTTGGGTCACAGTGACCTTGACCTTTGACCTAGTGACCTCAAAATCAATAGGGGTCATCTGCAAGTCATGATCAATCTACCCATGAAGTTTCATGATCCTAGGCGTATGCGTTCTTGAGTTATCATCCAGAAACCATTTTACTATTTCGGGTCACCGTGACCTTTAACCTAGTGACCTCAAAATCAATAGGGGTCATCTGCAAGTCATGATCAATGTACCTATGAAGTTTCATGATCCTAGGCCCAAGCGTTCTTGAGTTATCGTCTGACAACCACCTGGTGGACGGACCGACCGACCGACCTACCGACAGACAGACCGACATGAGCAAAGCAATATACCCCCTCTTCTTCGAAGGGGGGCATAACAACACAATTTTGTCTAATGTGTCTTATGACGTTTCACAGACGAAGTCATCAGTAAATGCGTACTGTGCGGAGCAAGTGTATGATCAAATGAAAATGAATACACTGTTTTCCTTGCTGTTATTTACTTCGTAACAATTGCGATATTAAAGAACATTTATTGTGTTCCAATATATAGTACTACAGGATGTTGACTAGATTTCACTTTGTATTGGATCATTTTGTCTTTGCCCAAGTGCAGTTGCTAAAATTGTCTCAAGATTTCACGAAGTCCGTGTCATAATTGTCTAGACAGTAATTCCTGGATTAACGCACTTACTTGTATGATAACATGAGTAATACGCAATTGCCAAGGGGCAAACTAAAATTAGGATCCACTATACTTAACCCTTTGCATGCTGGGAAATTTGTCGTCTGCTAAAATGTCGTCTGCTGAATTTCTGAAATAAGCATTTTCTTCGATTTTTTTCAAATAATACTATCTGAATAGCAAACAGTTTGGATCCTGATGAGACGCCACATTCTGTGGCGTCTCATCTGGATCCAAACTGTTTGCAAAGGCCTTCACAACTCGGTTCCAGCACTGAAAGAGTTAATCTGGTTATAAAAAGGCCATATGTTCATAATGGATTATGGTCCGATAATTGATTAGAGATGGTTTGGCAGCAATACGTCTACTTTCAGTCTCACTGAAGAAACGCTGGTGTAGTGTTTCTTATTAGCGAAATTTTACTAATACGATGACACATATCGCACCCTTAAATGTTTCAGTTATTTGTGTTTATTAAAACAGAGAACTGAGTAATTTTCATGGCATGAACAGCATAAATGTGACCAACATTGTTCTATTACCAAGTACGAATGGAGTTCCTTCCCCTTTCACTACGTAAAGAAGCAGGGTACCAGAATATTACCAAGTACGAATTAACCCATTTATGTCTAGTGGACTCTCCCATTTTTCTAAATTGGATCAATTTATTTCCAAAATTAGAGATGTCAAGTATATTTATTTCTATATTTAGCATATTACTTACTGAAATTCCTTTAAGCAAACAGCGCAGACACAGATGAGACGCCGCATCATGCGGCGTCTCATCTGGGTCTACGCTGTTTGCAATGTCCTTTTTTCAGGACGCTAGGCATGAATGGGTTATCACAATGATTTGACTCCAATGTTTCACACCAATAGATTTAATAATAAGGGAAAGTTGTAAGTATTGTCTCATCAAAAAATCCTTTGACCCAATCAAATTATTTTTTTATTAAAGTTGGAAAAGCTCTACTTTATTGCAAAGGATTATCAAAGGAATTATTTGGCTTATTGTCATCTTCCACATCACAATTTCATTTAGATTATAAACAAAGCTCAACAACAGTGACCTGGAACTCGTAAACTCCATTAGCATAAAATGGGCCGTGATCTGTAAAAGGGGGTTTAATGAATGTCCGTAAAGTGTCGTCCCAGATTAGCATGTGCAGTAGTCTCTGATTTGCAAAAATCCAGTTTAGGCGGAAAAAGTCGTCTCTGATTAGTCTGTGCCGACTGCGCAGGCTAATCTGGAACGACACTTTACGCACATGAATTAAACCCCCTTTTCACGAAGCGTGGCGAAGCAATATGCTAGGATGGTTTCCTTTTTTTGCATTTTACTTTGTTAGTGCACGTTAAGCAAATATACCAAGTGAGGTTAGCTTCAATCAATTTAAATCTCTTTTAACTGCGAAGAATAAAGTATTCAGTGTAACGGTATTTAAATATATTCATAAATAAAGGTTAGGGCCAGGTAAATATTGATGAGCAATACAATAAAATATAACTAGCTAAATCTCATAAGTACTAGGTATTTAACTTAAACTGACACATTAAGTCGTATTATTAAAGTTCATCAATACTAGTATCTGAAACAACATGAAAAATGATTTGATATCACAATATAAACAAATATACATAGTATATTTTAGAAAGTCCACACATACACATTTTAAATCAGCTGTATCTTATGTTGAAACATTCAGCACATAAATCAGTTTGAAACATAACATTCACATTGTCAGACATGTGTCATCATTTAAACATCATAATACAAAAAATAAAAGAAAGAAAAACATCAATTCACTGTCGTAACTGTAAATGTTTCTAACAGGGAAATTTCAAGCACATTATCAAATAAACTGTGTTCATTCAATTTACCGGTATACCATTTAATAAGCAAACTGAATTATGTCTCTAACATATAATGACAATCCAGATTTGGTAAATAGAACTAAATACTAACATAAACATGCATAGTGAGTGCCACTGTCTAATACAGTGCTTTTGTTAACTCGGCTTAGAATAAAAAGTAGCAATGAAATATAAAACAAGAGTCATTAACAGTTTGAAACAGTAATATTAAAGGCATGATTATTTCATATTATCAAATCTGGAGAGAAATGTTATTGTTCTTTTATCAAATATTTATATCAACATAATTTAATATGCAAAAGATTATCAATTGTCTGTTTAAAAGTAGAACATACCAAAATTACAATGCTTGCCAAATCTCTTGCATTCAAATTATAATCTTGATAAACGATGCTGGAACAAACATAACACTCAGGCAAAAGTGATACGTCATAGAGATACATATAGACTAACATACTTCCAATACCAGTTTGCAATGAACCTGTAAACTTGTATATCAAATCATTTGATCTTACAATGTATAACCGGAAAATATGCACTCAAAGAGATCATATGTTTTACCAAAATAATAAATTTGGAGCCAAAAAATAAAATGAAGAAACCATGTATAATCTGTCTCGCAAACAGACGCCAAAGTTACTCAAATCAATTGGTGCTTCCTGTTTAAGTTTGTATGTGAGTCAATTAAACTGGAACACAAAAACACATTGATGTCTGTTAAAAACATGCGTGTTTAATTAGCGACGGGTTTAATTAGACATGGACAGTATATCATGCGTTGTAAATGCTAAAATTAAATATTGAGAAAAATATTTAATGATGACCCCACACAGACATCCCCTATAGGTGGTTCCGCTATTCACGTAAACATGCATGTCTATTCTTATGTAAAGGTACCTCATATTAAATCATGTGACTTGTGGTTATCACAGCACACAATTTACCAACTGCATTCAACAAGAACAATTAATCAGCCGTGATTTTAACAGTAAACAATTTGAACATGTATATAGAACAATATGATAAATTTGATCCCTTGCAAATAAATGGTGCCTAAAATGAAGACATTTGCCATTCATATTGAAAATGATAAACAGGCATACATTAGAAATTCTACTTGTTCTTTACAACTAGACATAGCTATGTTTTACACATACTTCAAGGGTTTAATTACACCAGAATACTTAATATTTTTCAATTGGCTACTTAAGTATATGTACAACTGATACCTGGAGCAGTTTTCAACAAACAATTCTTAGAGTTAATTCTAAAATAAAGAATATTCTTTGAATGTGAATATTAACTAATTGTTTGAGTTTTGAGTCAAACTTGGCATTACCAACACTATTCAAATAATTCTTAAACATTTTGGAAATGACATTATCTTCAGAGTTAGCCAATATAAATTAGAATGCTGGGCATATTTTTCTTGATTCTAAGTCTATTATTTATTCTTAAGTCTACATGCCCTAGACCTGTATTCTTCAACCCATTCTGAGACTTAAGAATAAAGACAAGGGCTGTTTGTAAAACATGCATGCCCCCCATATGGGCTGTCAGTTGTAGTGGCAGCCATTGTGTGAATACATTTTTTGTCACTGTGACCTTGACCTTTGACCTAGTGACCTGAAAATCAATAGGGGTCATCTGCCAGTAATGATCAATGTACCAATGAAGTTTCATGATCCTAGGCGTAAGCGTTCTTGAGTTATCATCCGGAAACCATTCGGTGGACGGAGCGACGGACTGACCGACATGTGCAAAACAATACACCCCCTCTTCTTCGAAGGGGGGCATAAATATGGGCTGTGCTCTGTGAAAAGGGGGTTTAATGCATGTGCGTAAAGTGTTGTCCCAGATTAGTGCGGACTGCACAGGCTGATCAGAGACAACACTTTCTGCCTAAACATTGATTTTAGCTAAGAAGAGACTTTCTTTAAACAGAAAATATTATTAAAGCGGAAAGTGTCGTCCCTGATTAGCCTGTGCGGACTGCACTAGGCTTAATCTGGGACGACACTTTTCACACATGCATTAAACCCCCTTTTAACAGAGCACACCCATATACATAGAACAACGAAAATACCCTCAGCATTTTAACATATAACGGTTACAAATATTCTTTTTGTCATAAAAGAATAGTTCTAATGACGAATGTGTAATAAATGGTGTTAAATTCCATGTCAATACATGCATTAACATGTACCCATATTTAAGAATATTGCAGTTTTGAGAATATTGTTAATTTTTTAGAGTTAAGTTTAAGAATTGGTTGGTGAATACGGGACCTGATCTTACGCTGAGCAACACAGGTAACAACTTCATCTTCTGTTCTGCATAAATTCATCCTTTCTTGTAACACTTAATGTGAGTCTTAAGATATAAATGCATAATTCTGCATAAATGACATGTTCACTGCGTTTTAAATAAACCTTTGTTTTATTATCACATAAATAATATTGCCTCAAAGAAGTATTGTAATTACAACAATGATTATAGTTCTGTTTTAGACGATGAATTGAAAGTGCACTTTGTACATGTACTTAGGTCACTCATATACATCTAACATGAGTTGCCATTTCGCTGGTAGTAAAGTTTATAGATCTATCAAGAGACAACTTTAACTCGGAAATCTATGTCAAAATGGACATAACTCAGTGGGGAAAGGTGAAGTGTAAGTTCCACGAAATACAGTGAACAGAATATCAATAGCACTAATACTTATCAAAAAACATAATTGGAAGAATATTCATTGTGTGATCATGACTCTTATGACAGATGTCTGTAAGTTACAGTTTTGGGAAAACAGAGCTTAATGCATTTGCATTGAATCATCCCAGATTAGCCTGTGCAATGTGCACAGGCTAATAAGGGACGACACTTGCCGCATAAACTGGACGTTTAATTTTTAGAAACTTTCTTGAAACTAAAAATTAAATAAAAGCAGAAAGTGTCATCCCTTATTAGCCTGTGCAGACTGCACAGGCTAATCTGAGATGACACTTTACTCCCATGCATTAAGCCCAGTCTTCCCCAAACGAGTCTCCCATATTTCCTGAAAACTAAATGCTTGAGAGGGCGTCATTCAGTTCTTGTGAAGCTGCCATTGAGAGTTCCAAGTCCCCTGGCCCAATAACCATGACCCCCTGACCCACATTCCCACCCTGGGGAAGGTCAGTGGTCAGTGGGCCAGTCAGTAGGAACTCCCTTCCGTCCACTACTGTCCCCGTGTAGTCGCAACATTTGTCCATACATTGGGCATCAATAATCATTGGAGCGACAGGGGTGGACATTAACTGGGTTCTGAAACAGTGATGTTAGTAATTCCCTCAACGTTATCACAGATTGAGTTTGGATACGGCATGGATTCAATGTCACCAATGCTCGCCTGTTTAATGTATGCAATATTTCCAATTTCATTGGTCTCACAAGTTGCCGCATCTTGTTCGCTGGGATACACCCCTGTGTTGATGCCCTCGGGTATTAATTCCGCCCTAAATGCACTGACGGCCGACACCTGAGATTCGGTAGCCATTTCGCACTGTTGCCCGACAAGCAGGTTGGCCACCAAGTGGACAGGAACCGGTTTCAACTGGTCACTGTTTACCTCTGTGTTACAGGCATTAGGCAGCATGATTGGCGTGGTGATCAACTGATTGGTCTGTTTACCGCTGGACGAGTTTGTTATGATGCTGGTCAGTAGGTAATGCTGAACAAGTACTTTCTCACCCACCTCTTCCACACCCTCCCCATCCCCCGTATTGGGAACTGCACCGTCTATCAGGGGTACCCCTGTATCACTGGACACCATGTCCACATTGTTATCAATATTATTGTGACCGGAACCAATGTAAGTATTACTGCCAGAAGTAGTAGCACATTTATGATCCGCAACACATTTCAGGACACATTCAGAATCCTGTAATTCTGAATAACCTTCTACATTATCACTTATCTCCGGCGAAAAGCAGCATTGTTCTGAAGTAAAAGTTTTTTGTTGTTTTGCGGCATCCTGTTTACTAGATCTGTTCTTTTTCTGTGGTCCACTTTTCACTTTTGATTTTACGACCCTGGGGGTTATAGCAAAGGGCATGTCACAGCAAGCACATTTGCAGTCAGTGTTACACGTACGAGAGGTGGGCGTGGTTTCAGAGGCAGGCTGTGATGATCGTGGCCTAACTCCAGCTGTTACTATGGGAACCTTAATCACTGGCTCTACCTCTATGTTACCTTCCTCATCGACTGGATACACTGCAACAAACGGTTTACAATTCACATACATTGTATGTCTCAATAAAGACTTTGGACAATACAATCGATAACAGCACAAAGTCGGAATACTCGCAGAATTTCAGAACGAGGCTGAATGTGTTGCCATTTATAATAGTGCCACATATGACAATGACGCATTTAATTTCAACTCTTTACGCTATTGAACATTCATGGACGTAACGATATTGTCAACACAAAATGACATTTTCAGAATGAGCAGAAAATATATACTTCTCATTTAAATAAATTTTCTTGATTAAAAAACTAGTTTTATTCAATTGTTTGCACACATGTTGACGCTCTTCATTTGCGCATTTTTTATTGTGGTGTCTAATCAAAGATCTATCAATAATCTTGTTTATTAATACAGATCTGTTGTTTAATTGCCCCTGTGTTCAGCACAAACCAATTATCTTGGTATGATCAGATACTGTGTCTACAAATACTAGTTAATAACATGGTGTCATAAACCACAGGTGTATGATTTATAACTATACACCAATGATTATGTTGTTTAATTATTCTTTAGGTGTTTTAATGTAAAGAATTACTTATCAATTTATTCACAAAACACATGCCTGTATCCATATGTTTGACATTTTTGTAACCAGAGTCAGTATTCATGAAGATCCCCAAAGTAAAAAAAGAACAATCAATTGGTCTATGATCATCAATATTATCCGTCGTTTTCGTAACAAATGAAAAAAATTCACGTTCAGCCTCATTCTGAAATTTGACGTGTCAGGTGATATCTAAAAACAGTATCAGTTTAAGTATTGTGAAACCGGTCGGTTTTTATTGGTATATTTATTTCTATTTTAATGATCACAGGGTATCACTTCTCCTACAACGGATTACGGGTACAAGAAAATGCGATATTAATCATTATTCAAATTAATCATATTAATTAATTGTTAAAAGCTCAGGCATTTATAAAATATACTTGATCCATCAAGGATTCTTCCTTATTTACAGTAGCCTAACTGATTTAAACAAATGTCGACCGTTCAGAGAACAGACATGCAGTAAATCAGAAAAAATAATTGAACAAATTATCTGTCAAACAGGCAAATAATTGATAAAACAAATAATTAATTAAAAAAAACAGAATGTTAAGTGTTGATTTTGCACTTTTACCCCACAACAAATTAAGAGCCATGCTTTGAGAAAATGGGGCTTAATGCATGTGCATAAAGTAATCTTCCAGATTAGCCTGTGCAGTCCGCACAGGCTAATAAGGGCCCACCTTTTCTGTACTGTGTATTTATGCTTAAAGGAAGTGCCCTTTGTAGTGCAATCTAGTTTAAGAAAGTGTTGTCCCTGTTAGAGTAGCATGTGAGGACTGCACAGGCTAAGTTGGGTACAACACTTACACAAATGCATTAAACCCTGTTTTCCCAGAGCAAGGCACACATGCAGGTGACACCATTTCTTACATGTGATTCCCTGGTTGCTGGGATGGGAGGTTTGGAACTTTGTCATGGTTTCCAGCAACTCCTCAGCATCCATCATCGGTAATGAAGACTAAAATAAAGATACAAACAATATTATGAGATGAAATTGGTAGCAAATTGGTAGCGTTTGACACCAAAACATTGTAAGAGATCAACTCAAGTGTGTGTTATGCAACCTTCATGACATTGAGAAAGAAAACCAATATGTTCTTTAATTTCCTTGTTAAGCTGATGTTAGCAAAACATTAATTCCTAACTTTTATAGAAGTTGAACCCATCCAAATATGTTCAAATTTATCAAACTACTTAGTGGCTAAAACAAAACAGTGTTACAAAAACTTGCCATGTTTATTTTAAAATGCTTTTAAGTACGAACAAATGTTGTTTATATGTAGCAAAAATACTCATATTCTTTCACAAAGAAAATCAGTACAGAATAATTTTATAATTGTTGCAATTATTAAACCATAAGCTTGACATTTTGTGGTCACTATGAATAAACCTCATCCATGTGACTTTCTCACAAAAAATACTTATAACCTGACTATTTAAATTGATCCTTCTTCAAAATAAGGCATTTTCTATATTTACTTCAAATGCATATTATTATTGTATATCTATGTTTATGATGAGTAGCATTATATAATTAAGTCGAACTATTCTGTTCTGTTCTGTCACAAAAGTTTCCAATAACAATCTGCTTAAGCCTTACAATAACCCACATAACTTACGGTCATTGCTGATGTACCTAACATTTTGATGGCTGGTTAGTTTAAACCTATTTATTTAGTTTAAACCTATTTATTTTAGCTTGTTTACATCAAAAGCCTATGACATGTTGAAACGCTCTCCGTTTCCTGGGACTAACAACCAGTACTTGGTGTCTTTGGGAGAGATCTAAAGAACGCTCCCACACTGGGGATCAAACCCACTGCCTCCCGGTCGCTAGGCGCACACCATAACCATTACGCCATGGCGACCTCTTGTTGGTTAAGTACAAAATATACAATTACATGATAATACTCAGCATGTAGAGTTGTCTACAATTATTAACTATTACCTCAGAAAATGCAAAACAGTAAAAGATGTGGGAAATACAACAAGATCATGATTACTAATTTTATTATCTACATGGTTGTGATTTCAGAACCACCTCAGGGGAGGAAAATGCCCTACCCCCATTACAGCGTTCATGTAAACTCTTCATTTCTATGTAGATTCAGCAAAGTTCCTAACTACATGTATTTGTAAAATAAGAGTGTCATTTAAAGGGATGAAATCTGTTAAAGGAGGAAAAATCCCACCCTGTCTCTATATTGTTTAAATAAGCCTATTTAAATATTTGTTTCATTTTCAAGACACTCAAAATTCACAACACTTACCTCTGAATGTTCAAGATGCTCCACACTCTACAAAATATAAACATAATCTCATGACTTACATGCACAGAAAACTGGGAAGGCTGGATCTTAGTATCATAAAGGAATCAAATATACACTAATGGTTCTAAATATTATGTTGTTGGAATCAAATCTTAGCAATTCTATAATCAACATAATAATAATGCTGCCTCAAAATTCAATTTTACCAATTATTTGCTATATGCAGAACATTCTCCACACAACAGATTCCACAAAAAGCTTTCCTGGACACTGACAGATATTGTCTAAATATGATGAGACCTTAACAGGCAATCTGTAAGAGGTGCATGTTTCTTACAGTACTTGTTAGACATTATAATGGAGCCTTACCCTTGGAAAAGGGAGCTTAATGCAATTTGCACAGGCTAACACGGTCAACACTTATCAACTAGACTTGATTTTGTTTATAGGAGACTTCTTTAAACAAAAAATTCCATAAAAGCAGAAAGTGTGGTACCTGTGCACACTGCACAGGCTAATCAGGGATGGCACTTAATGCACATGCATTAAAGTTGGTTTTCACAGAGCAAGGGTCAATTGATCAAAATATGATCTGTGAAAATGTATCCTGAACCATATCCACCAAGCAACAGCAACACTAGGAGGCAATTTCAATTTTGAGCCTCTTTCCTACTGGAGACTGTGTTCAGTGTTGTTTTTTTTCACCATTTTGGGAATGGGGCCTAATTCCTTTAGACTAAACAAGAGGGCCTGAAAGGCCCAAAGTCGCTCACCTGAGATAACAAGATATTATTGGGACAAATCTTCTGACCAAGTTTCATGAAGATCGGAAAATAAATGTGGCCTCTAGAGTGTTAACAAGGTTTTACTATAGCCATATAGGGAAAATTGCCCCGCCCCCTGGCAGCCATGTTTTTCAACCAACCAGCATCATTTTTAACTCGTCCAAGATATTATTGGGATGAATCTTCTGACCAAGTTTCATTAAGATCGGACAGTAAATGTGGCCTCTAGTGTGTTAACAAGATTTTACTATAGCCATATATAGCCATATATGGAAAAATGCCCCGCCCCCTGGTGGCCATGTTTTTAGAGCAACCAAAACCATTTTCAAACTCATCCAAGATATCATTGGGACAAATCTTCTAACCAAGTTTCATGATGATCTAAAATAAATGTAACCTCTAGAGTGTTAACAAGGTTTTACTATAACCATAAGGAAAAATGCCCCGCCCCCGTGGTTGCCATGTTTTTTCAACCAACCGGCATCATTTTTGAACTCATCCAAGATATTATTGGGATGAATCCTCTGACCGAGTTGCATGAAGATCGGACTATAAATGTGGCCTCTAGAGTGTTAACAAGATTTTACTATAGCCATATATAGCCACATAAGGAAAAATGCCCCGCCCCTTGGCAAGCCATGTTTTTCAAGCAAACGTAACCATTTTCTAACTCATCCAAGATATCAATAAGAAAAATCTTCTGACCAAATTTCATGAAGATTGGACAATAAATGTGGCCTCTAGAGTGTTAACAAGGTTTTACTAAAGCCATATAAGAAAAAAATGCCCCTGCCCCCTGGCAGCCATGTTTTTCAACCAACTGTCATCATTTTCGAACTCGTCCAATATATTATTAAGATGAATCTTCTGAGCAAGTTTCTTGAAGATCGGAAAATAAATGTGGCTTCTAGAGTGTTAACAAGGTTTTACTATAGCCATATAAGGAAAAATGCCCCGCCCCCTGGCGGCCATGTTTTTCAACCAACCGGCATCATTTTCGAACTCATCCAAGATATTATTGGGATGAATCTTCTGACCAAGTTTCATGAAGATCTGACAATAAATGTGGCCTCTAGAGTGTTAACAAGGTTTTACTATAGCCATATAAGGAAAATGCCCCTGCCCCTTGGAAGCCATGTTTTTAGAGCAACCAAAACCATTTTCGAACTCATCCAAGATATCATTGAGCCCAATCTTCTGACCAATTTTCATGAAGATTGGACAATAAATGTGGCCTCTAGAGTGTTAACAAGGCAAATGTTGACGCCGCACGACGGACAAAAGGCGATCACAAAAGCTCACCATGAGCACGTTGTGCTCAGGTGAGCTGCTAAAAAAGGAATTTGGTGTTTTTTTCTTGTTAACATATACTTAAAAACTGAGAAAACAGTGTTTTCAATATTATTTTCACTAAGAAAATTAATTACACAGAATATTTTTTTGGTTTAAAACTTTCAATTGGAAATTTTAGGCAGTGATTTGGGAAAATATATGCATTTTGATATTTGGAATGGGACCAAATACCTGCCTCATTTTTGCCACAAAAACACTGGTTACGAACCATACCTGTTTGTTCTCCTGTTTTGCCACATGCCTGTTCAGGTGGTTCTTGAGGCTGTGAGATGTAGAGAAGGCCTTGCCCTCACATTGACCGCACTGATAGGGCTTCTCTCCTAGAATAAGGCCAAAAATACATGTATATATGCTTTGTTTGCTTGATATTACATCTTATATGAACGAAAATGAACAATTTTTTTTTTTTGGTGACCCCAATTAAAAGTTGAGGGTCGGCGCCAAATCGGGAGATTTTTTTTTTTGGCCTAAACAACAAAATAGGTTCATGTGAGCTTCGTTTGGGGCAAACGTGGGTTGTTGCATGTGCGTAAAGTGCCATCCCAGATTAGCCTATGCAGTCAGTACAGGCCAACCAGGAACGACACTTTATGCCTTAACTGGATTTTCCCCCAAAAAAACTTCATTTAAACAAAACATTTCACTCAAGCTGAAAGTGTTGTCCCTTATTAGCCTGTGTACACTGAACAGGCGAATCTGGGATGACACTTTACGCACATGTTAAAAGCCTAATTTTTCCAGAACACGGTTAATATGTGAAGACCTTTCCCCGGGGCCTTTGAGCACAGGGATATCCCTGTGCCAGCATTTCAAAATCAGGGGTACCCATGTGCCTACATTACAATTCATTATTTGTTCTTCTTGTTTTTACTCTGAAGTATTATAGAAGTTAATATTGGAGACAAAAAACAATAGCAAGATTGCACCCATTGCCAACTTTAGACTTTTCCCATGTGCCTATACAAAATCCTGTGCAAAACTTGTAGTGGAATTATCAGGCCCAATGCTATCATATTATGTTATTTCTAACATGTGAAGAAGCCCTCTTTTATGAACAAAACCCCTTATATCCCAAACAAACAATTTTAGTGTTGTTAAACTGATGAAAATCCCAAATTCATTATATGGCAGGATAACAGCAAAGGAATATATCGTAATTTCTTGAAATTACACAATGAATATATGTCTTTATGTCAATACTGTTCACAATTCCAACTCACATCAGACATTGTCTCAAATATACTGGTAAGCATTGTTATTGCTCAGTATCTATCAATAATTCCAGTAGCACTCTGGGAAAACAGGGTTTAATGCATGTGCGTAAAGTGTTGTCCCAGATTAGCCTGTGCAGTCCGCACATGCTAATCTGGGACAACTCGTTCTGATTTTAAGGTATTTTCCGTTAAAGGAAGTCCTTTTGTTTAGAAAAAAAAATCAAGTTTGGGCGGATAGTGTCGACCCTCATAAGCTTGTGCGGTCTGCACAAGGTAATCGTGGACAACACTATGTACAATGCATTAAGCCAAAGTTTTCCAATAGCAAGGCTAATTTTATAACTGTCCTCCAATCTACACATGCCATCACCGACCTGTGTGGGTGATCTTGTGTGACTTGAGGTGATGACTGGCTGTGAATGCCTTCCCACAACCATCTTCCACACACCTGAAGTCATATAAAAAAATATTCATTGTGAAAGTCGTACAGTGCTGTCACTGGTATATACTATATAGGTTTTAATGACTGCTCACTAGCAAAGAAAGTAAGAAACACAAACTTGCAGGATTTTTTACATTATGCTTAAGGAACAAATATGACGCCCAGAAATGACTACATTCAGGAAACAATTAAAACAACAATTAATTATTTTTTTAGACTATATGTAAAATGTAAAAGGCTGTTCAAATGTTCATAAACCCTAAAACAACCATGATCTCAACCAAAATAAAGTCTAAAAAAACAAGAGCACCGCGTAACGGGTGCCACGCTCGGCTACGGGTGCAGTTTTGAATAAATGAAAGCTTGTCAGATTTTTTTTTTTTTTTAAGAGGTCACAGTGACCTTGACCTTTGACCTAGTGACCCAAAAATGGGTGTGGCATGTAGAACTCATCAAGGTGCATCTACATATGAAGTTTCAAAGTTGTAGGTGGACGCACTTTGATTTTAGAGCGAAAGTTAAGGTTTATGTTTAATTTTTATATTAGAGGTCACAGTGACCTTGACCTTTGACCTAGTGACCCAAAAATGGGTGTGGCGCATAGAACTCATCAAGGTGCATCTACATATGAAGTTTCAAAGTTGTAGGTGGAAGCACTTTGATTTTAGAGCCTATGTTAAAGTTTAATATTAGAGGTCACAATGACCTTGACCTTTGACCTAGTGACCCAAAAATGGGTGTGGCGTGTAGAACTCATCAAGTTGCATCTACATATGAAGTTTCAAAGTTGTAAGTGGAAGCACTTTGATTTTAGAGCCAATGTTAAGGTTTTAGCACGGCGCCTACGGCGGACGTCGGACGACGAGCTGGCTATGACAATACCTCGGGTTTTCTCCGAAAACGCCGAGCTAATTACCAAAACATCTTTAAACTAAGTTGTGTAACGGTAACACATTTGTGTAAATTGATATAAAATGGCGCCAGGTAATGCCTCAGGTAATAGTCTAAATAATATAACAATATAGGAACATAGCAAACGATATAACTCCAGAAACTCTAGCAATTGAGATATACTTGTTACAACTGTTAGAACAGAACAATAACTATAAACATATGAGCCGTGCTCTGTGAAAAGGGGATTTATTGCATGTTCGTAAAGTGCCGTCCCAGATTAGCCTGTGCAGTCCGCACAGGCTAATCAGGGACAACTCTTTCCGCCTAACTTGATTTTTGCTAAGAAGAGACTTTATGGAAACGAAAAATATCATAAAAGCGGAAAGTGTCGTCCCTGATTAGCGGACTGCACAGGCTAATCTGGGACGACACTTTACGCACTTGCATTAAACCCCCTTTTCACAGAGCAAGGCTCATATATACATAAACTGATTTAATCTGAGATCATCGCCTTGATACAGTCAATGCAAAGCATTGGGGGCTTATAAAGGTTTGAGGGATAGATGAACACTTTCTACAAACATAAACTGAGAGTGAAGCACCACACTTAAGCCTACTTGAAAGGTTTCTCTCCTGTGTGTGTGCGGATGTGTTTGCGAAGGTCAGACAGCGTCGTGAAGAACTTGGTGCAGCCGTCTTCCTCACAGTTGAATGTCTGACCTGTGTGTACTCGTTGGTGGGCACGTAACCTAGCATCCAGAAACAATGGCATAACAACAATTCAGCATGGCATGGCAACAAGTCCAATCTTGCATACTTCTGCCTTAACTGGATTTTCGTTTAGAAGAAACTTTCTTTATACAAAGAATTCCATAAAAAGCTGAAAGTGTTCTGCCTGCTTTGACTGTGTGGACTTCACAGGCTACTCTGTTACAACACTTTATGCACATGCTTTTATTTTGCTTTAAGCCCAGGTTTCCCACAATTAGGCTCAAATTACACAAGATCTGACTAACGCATACCTATGTAATAATATTTCAGAATAAAAAAACTGCATGTATTTTTACATGCACAAAATTGTAAACAAACCTTGGGGTGTTAAATTCCAGTTGCCCGCAAACATAAGCCACCTAAATTGCTTCAGGCGAGGGAGATTTCTTAAATACTTGCCTGTTCAGGCGATCCCATAATCTGGTCAGTCAGAATTTGATTTTGTAGCAGTGCTTGCCGGTAGCCAGTTGATGACTGTGCCATTATTTGGTACTTTAAAATGCATTGATCAAAATCTTTACATGTGTACACAGTCTAAGTGTGGGGGCAATATTTACAGAGACACTGTTTGTTTTCCGGCAAAATGTCAAAATGCCAAAACAATTTAATATAAACAAGTTAACAAAAATGTGTCAGTCAATAGAATAACAATATATATGGAAAACTATATTTGATAATTTAAATTAAATTAAGGGCCACCCCAAAGAAAGTAAGGGTGACCTGATTTTGTCAGCTGGCAGCCCTGCATGGCCAGTTGATTTTGTACATTTTTTACACCCTTGGGCCCAGTATCACGCACATTCTCAATTTTTGAGCTTATCTTATACGATGAGATTTGAGCTTCCACTCAACTGAGTATTGAGAATGTAGTTCAGCTCCAAAAACAATCTCAAATCTCAGCTATAAGAATATGAACATGCTCCTCAACCTCTGGGTTAAGTCACAATAAAACTAAAAACTTCTGTGAACATGAAAATGAGCACGATGATCAAACTAATCTCATTTTTTAAAAATAAAATAAAAGTTGAGTCAGAAAATTGACTTCAATATGTTTGTGATATTCAGCCCCTATTATTCTCATATGTTTGATAGACAATTCTAATTCTGAGCTATGTTTGTTACCTGTACACAGTGTTGAACTGTTTCTCACACCCAGAGACCTCACACTCTAAAGGTTTTTCCTTCGTGTGGACCCGCACATGAATGCGTAATGCGTACGACGTGAGAAACTGCTTCCCACGGCTCTGCTCGTTACAGATGAACGTGTACTCCCCTGAAATCATTGAACATGTGCAGAATAACAGTGCCCGACAAAAACAGTAAGCATGTGTGTAAAATGACATCTCACATTAGCCTGTGCAGTCCACACAGGATATTCAGGGATCTATTATGCTATATGTGGAACATTCCACAAAGAACAGATTCTGCGAAACCTTCCATTGAACTGTCAGATATTGTCATATGATGATGAAACCTTATCAGACAATCTGTAAAACATGCATGATTCGTAGAAAAGTACTTTTCAAAATTACTATCACACATTGTGTCTGTGCTTGTTAGACAATATAATTTATCCTTACTCTGGGAAAAGGGAGCTTAATGCACTCTGCACAGGCTAATCAGGGTCAGCAATTTCCAGCTAGACTGGATTGTGTTCAGAGAAGACTCCTTTAAACAAAACAATCCATAAAAGCAGAAAGTGTGGTACCTGATAAGCCTGAGCACACCGCACAGGCTTATCTGGGATGGCACTTTATGCACATGCATTAACCCTTTCAGTGCTGGAACCGAATTTTGAAGGAATTTGCAAACAGTTTGGATCCAGATGAGACGCCACAAAACGTGGCGTCTCATCAGGATCCAAACTGTTTGCTATTCTGATAGTATTCTTTGAAAAAAATCAAAGAAAATGCTAATTTTAGAAATTCAGCAGACGACATTTTAGCAGACGACAAATTTCCCAGCATGCAAAGGGTTAACTAGTCCATTCTGTTTGCATAAAATCTTACCCTGTGTACCTCAGTGACTGAGGAGTTAGCCTTAACGTCAGTATCTCTGGACTAGCTGCATGTCTAAGGCGATGGGCTCGATGTAGTAACGGTGATTGTCCCACTCACACTTGATCAGGCCGGCGGATGAGAGAAATGACTGGGCTTTCTCCAACTTTTGAATTTGAAAAAAAAAGACGTCGGAAAATCCTCATTTCCTGGGCTCAGATTTTTGAAATGTTCACATTTTTGTGTTACCGTACCAAGTATTCCTTGCAGAATGCAGAAGTATGCCCTGAAATGTTAATTTTACAAGTTGGTGTGCGTTATACATTGATACAACGCTAGTCTGACTGCTAATTTGTGAAAAATTCATTGTGCAATTGTAAATATTCATGATTGGCGCCGCCATGCTTGTTGTTGTTGTACTATGTTAAAGGGGCTATTGTTGACATACCGAAATAGCGGGTACGACTATGAGGGGAGTTTGTGCTAATGATTTTTTCGAACACTATGATGGTCTTTTTTTATGTTTGCTTAGTATGTGTGACCTACAGCATGTATTTGCTGATTGTGCAAATAAACTGAAACTGCAACCATCATACTGAAATTACTCTTTCACACTGTATGCGAGTCCGGGAAACAACCCTTTCTTCTTCTGATACAGCACTCCTTCTCAATAGAAGAGTTTTTGCTGGTGCCTGTTGGTTAAGGGGTGAAAACTATACAAAGGTTTTCCAGATACGGATTACTAAATTCATGCTTGACACAGGCCCTGATCTGGAATGATTGAATCCAATGATCTGGTTTGCCTTTGATAGTGCGGAATAGAGAATCTTAAACATCCCACACTCGATCGGATGAGAGAATTTTATGGGCTTTCGTTAAGTTTTGAATTTTTGAAAAAAAATCGTTGGAACATCGTGGGCTCGACTTTTTGTAAGTTTCACATGTTTGTGTCTACGTACCAAATACTCCGTGCAGTTGTATTCACCTGGTAAATGGTCATTTAACAATTTGGTGTGCATTATACATTGATACAAAGCTATTCTGACTGCTAACTTGCGAGAAATTCATTGTGTCTTTCCTCAATTGGCCATATTTGGCGCGCGCTTGTTGTTGTTGCTGTAGGGCGATGTACTACTATGTTGAAAGGGCTGTTGTCGACATAGCGAATAGCGCGTATGAGGGGCATTTGATGGCACTGCTTTTTGAGAAGAGCAAAGATATAAGCCAAGTGATTTAGTGCGTTGTTATTTGTGTATTTATTCTATGTATGTGATATGTTGCTTTGTTAATTTGCGTGCGTATGTGAGCGTGCGTCATGTAATTGCGGATTGCGCCAGTAAAGTGAAAGTGAAAGCATCAGGCTCGTGAAAGCAAAAGGAAAGTAGAAGTGGATGTGGAAAGTAGTTCGAAGCGGATTTCGTATTGTGTTTTGAGTGATTTGTTATTGAGCGGTGATGATTAGCGCAAGAGAGAGATGAATGTATGTTGTGTGCACTGTAATGTAGCGTCGCTGCACTTTCGAAGAGACTGAGAGTCGCGTATGCGGACTATGTTGTGGGCATGCGCGTATGTCTGGTTAATTATGGTAATTTTCACATTTTGCGGGGGATTCCGGAAATAGTAATGGTAATTTTCACATTTTGCCGGGGATTCCGGAAATAGTCGCTGCATCACGATTGGCTGATTTATGGTGAAAACACACTAAGATATTTGTTTCACGTGGTCATTGTCGAAAGTAGTGCCTATTTGTAAAGAGTTCTCTGTCTCTTTTGGATGAAAAGCCATTTCGCGATTGCGCCCATTCCTTTAGTGGTTATCTGTTTCCTAAGTGTGTCTGCAACATGTATTTCATTGGTAGCGACGTTGACAGACGAGAGTTTGTGGTGCATTTATTGAAGTGAAGGTTTATCGCTCGCTTGCAATTGGGCGAATGGGATTTTCTTAGAGGCTGCGTGATATACGTTTTTGATTGCATCTTTTGGAATAAGATCGATTGATCTTTAAAACTGATACTAGCCTTGCACACTCTGATGCAAAGAAAAGGCAGGACCATAAACGTCGGCCGTTCCATATTTGGGAATTAGATGCAGTGTCAACTAAGTAATCTACTCTTGACCAGTCAGGCAACCCCAAATCGTATACTGACCGAAGCCGCATACAGTTTGAGGCTGCCTGGCTGGTCACTATTGGGTTTTCTCATTTACCCAGAGTGTACTGAACATTTTGTCCTGGGTATCAATCAGTGTATAATCAACGATTTTAATAGCAATCAATGTCGGTTGCTCTTTTAAAGTGATAGTATGGGCATCTAACAGTGTATAGGTGTCTATCGCAACCGTTGTTTATTTTTGGTGTTTTCACTTCATACACATGTATATTTGTAAATGCAGCATCAACATACTAAAACAACATCCCGGAAAGTGAAAATAATGCATTTTAATATCAACCGTACTTTGTGAACCTCAATTAAGTTTTAGTGCAGATTCGTTCATACGACACAAAGACACTCTTTTGTTTTACGGATCATTTCGGCTTAGAGGACTGGGTGAGTCATGTAAAATATCGAATATAATTTATATATTTTTTTATAAACAACTGGCAGCAAGATGAGTTGCAGATACTTGGTCTGTTACCACATTTTAACTAACTCTTTTGACCAGTTAATTATTTTCAGCTCAATTCATCAGTGAAAAATGCCCATAATATCACTTTAAAGAACACACTGATAATGTCGTCGTCAGAGATTCGAAACTAACGACCGCGTTGTATAACATCGGGCCAAGACTCACCCATGGAAACCATTCGGCAAACCTATTTTGCTTTTCGAGTTAAAACTCGAAACACCTGCATTAGATATGAGTCGCATAATGTGCGTAAAGCGTCGTCCCAGATTAGCGTGTGAATTAAGCCATGTTTCCTATCATGCGACCCTCGTATATCTATATATCAGCTGTCAAGAAATCCTTATCAGTAAGTACTGCTTCAGCAAAATTCATTTGAAAGACAAAATGAGACTCGCTCTGGGAAAACACATGTGCATGTCCTTTCAGCGCAGTGGTTGGTATACACGCTTCTCACCAAGGCGATCCGGCTTCAATCCCAGACTCAGTTGTTGGCATGATGCGAGTGATTTAGTTTCTTAACTATATTGTAAACGTTTGTTTTATAATGCAGAACTGTTTGATAGAATTAAGAACATGATATTGAAGCGATAGATGCGGAATGTTATGTCCGTAACATTTAAATCATAAATAAATAATTTATTTATTTAAAAAAAAATAACGTTGAAATAAAAAAAACAGATGTTTAATTCTATATGCCTATGACCACGCTGATCATGATTTCGTTGGAATTTTTAAGATATCTACAGCCGTTCAAAGGTTATCAATTTTTAAAAAAATAAATAAAAAAATACATATGTATCATATAATATATAAAAAAAATTTTTTTGTTTTTTTATAAAACATTTACAGTTTATAGTGTTGTTTAAAAGTTTGGAAAAAAAATGAAAAAAAAAGAAAAAAGAAAAAAGTTATAATCAAAACATATTTTGCATTAAGCACCCTTTTCATAGACCGCCCCATTTACGTGCACAATTGAAATACGCTCGCTCGCTCTCTCGTTCGCTCCATCGAAATCAAACAATAAGATAGTGAAATCTATATGAATTTGACTCGCTGAATCCGAATCCGGCGTTAATTTTTCGATATCTCGACTCGTTAAAGAATTATTGAGTTTAAATTGTGCATTTCGATAAGAATGCAGCACTCTTTTAACAGAAGCGCAAAACCCAGTACACCTTACATTCCAGTGAAATAAAACAATAAGATAGTCCAATCTACGTGATTTTGTCTTCCTGAATCCGATTCCGGTGCTACTTTTCCGATATCTGGACCCCTTAAAGAATTATTGATGTTTGACTGATCGGTGGTTAAGTCTAACCATTATATTTAAGCATTTGTTGTATTTTGAACTACGGAAAGTAATACATTTCATTACATCTAATCGCTGCATTCAAGATTTGAGAGTTATTTATCTCACTAACACGGACGATCATGTTAATTAATGAATAGATAAACAAGACAATGTGAATATAAACAATTGTTAAAGTGATAGTATGGGCATTTTTTTCACTGTTTAATTGAGCTGAAAAGAATTAACAGGTCAAAAGAATTAGTTAAAATGTGGTAACTGACCCATTATCTACAACTCATCTTGCTACCAGTTGTTTATAAAAAATATGTATTATTTTCTATATTTTACATGACTCACCCAGTCCTCTTAGCCGAAACGATCCGTAAAACAAAATTGTGTCTTTGTGTCGTATGAACGAATCTGCATGAAAACTACATTTAGACTCACATCGTTCATGGAATCATTTCTGTCGTCAGTTGTCAAAACGAAAGTACGGTTGACATTCAAATGGATTATTTTGCTCTGCCCAGCATATTGTTTTAGTATGTTGATGCTGCATTAACAAATATAAGTGTATATGAAGTGAAAACACCAGAAATAAACACAACGGCTGCGATAGACGCCTTCATACTGTTAGATGCCCATAATATCACTTTAAGCTTCCAATACAAAGCACAGGGAGAACCCAGGGACGCATTTCCAGTAGTTTCGATACGTTCATTATTATGCCTTAATGGTGAAGAATACATTTTAAATAGATGCATATCAATCACTCATTTAGTCAGTCACTCACTCCTTCACTCAATCACTCCCTCACTCAGTCAGTCACTCAATCACAAAGTCACTCACTCAGTCAATCAGTCATTTAGTTTCGCGGATCAAGATTTTGGTTTTAATTATCGAATACAGTTAGCCCTTAAATAATAGTGTAAGTTTGTTCGCACTTTTTTGTGTTTGAAAAGTCTTATCGCTTAGCACAAGGAAATATTGATAACAACGAGCGAGTGTCTGTAATATTAATACACTGATGTGTGTATTAATTTTAATATTTTCAGACAAAAACCCTTGGTAGAACCAGCAGGATGATCGTATGGTTTCTACAAATAAAGTAAAGATGAAAGATTAACGCAAATTAAATGATCCTAGCTCTGTGGAAAGGGGGTTTAATGCATGTGCGAAAAGTGTCGCCCCAGATTAGCGGTCCGAATGACACTTTCCGCCTAAATTAATGTTTGCTAAGAACAGACTTCCTTAAAACGAAAAATATCATAAAAGCGGTAAATGTTGTCCCTGATTAGCCTGTGCGGACTTCACAGACTAA
Source organism: Dreissena polymorpha (assembly GCF_020536995.1). Classification (NCBI taxonomy): domain Eukaryota; kingdom Metazoa; phylum Mollusca; class Bivalvia; order Myida; family Dreissenidae; genus Dreissena; species Dreissena polymorpha. The sequence goes on from NC_068366.1 coordinate 107,052, forward strand.
TCTGGGACGACACTTTACGCACATGCATTAAACCATCTGTTCACAGAGCGGGGCTCAAATATAATTTTGGAATAAAACTAGTCATTGAAGTCTATACTGTAAAACGCATTATTATTCGGGACATGATCTTTTCCAACCTGTATAAGGCGTTGTCAGTCGCTATAACACGTTGTCAACCAGTATAAGGCGTTGTCAGTCGCTATAACACGTTGTCAACCAGTATAAGGCACTGTCAGTCGCTATAACACGTGGTCAACCAGTATAAGGCGCTGTCAGTCGCTATAATACGTTGTCAACCAGTATAAGGCGCTTTCAGTCTTTATCACACGTTGTTAACCAGTATAAGGCGTTGTCAGTCGCTATAACACGTTGTCAACCAGTATAAGGCGTTGTCAGTCGCTATAACACGTTGTCAACCAGTATAAGGCGCTGTCAGTCGCTATAACACGTTGTCAACCAGTATAAGGCGCTGTCAGTCGCTATAACACGTTGTCAACCAGTATAAGGCGCTGTCAGTCGCTATAAAACGTTGTCAACCAGTTTAAGGCGCTGTCAGTCGCTATAACACGTTGTCAACCAGTATAAGGCGCTGTCAGTCGCTATAACACATTGTCAACCAGTATAAGGCGCTGTCCGTCGTTATAACATGTTGTTAACCAGTATAAGGCGCTGTCAGTCGCTATAACACGTTGTCAACCAGTATAAGGCGCTGTCAGTCGCTATAACACAATGTCAACCAGTATAAGGCGCTGTCAGTCTTTATAACACGTTGTCAACCAGTATAAGGCGCTGTCAGTCTTTATAACACGTTGTCAATCAGTATAAGGCGCTGTCAGTGTTTATAACACGTTGTCAACCAGTATGAGGCGCTGTCAGTCTTTATAACACGTTGTCAACCAGTTTAAGGCGCTGTTACATAAGGCGTGGTTGAATATTGGTTTTGGTTAAGTGGGCCGATCCCGGAGGTACTGCAATACCGGGCCAACCCGTGATGAGAGCGGAGCAAGCCCCTGACATCTCATCTGTGTCCAAAAATCAGTTTAATATCGAGGTCCCCCAATGGGGAACGTATCAGATATTAAGCTGATAAGAACAAATACTACACTTTGATCTTAGCCAAAAGGCCGAGAAGCGATACCGTCGTAATTCCTGGAAATACATCATCAAATATGAAGGTGGTTGCTGTGATAGAAAATGATATCCTTGACACAGGCCCGGATCTAGAACGATTGAATCCATCGATATGGTTTGCCTTTGATAGTGCGGATTATAGAATCTTATACTCTCGGGACCTACGGTCCCTCTTAAATGGCCACCTGGTGACACAGAATGTTCGCTTCGCAAACTGCCTCGGGACAACATCAGAAGCGTCATCGGTAGAAGCATATTTAAGCGTAAATCGCTCACTGCCTGCGTATTCGGTGCGGAATACAGCACAGACCAAAAAAACCCGCACAATAAAACCATTTGTTAAATTAGTATTGTCAATAATGATCGAAGCCATTAGATTAACTTTAAAACCGTATAACATATTTATAAATATTATACTATTTACACTATGTATAGAATAAAGTACATGTAATATAAATAATAGCCATAACTAGATATATTGTACATAATAGCCATCGGTATTGATAGCTGTGTACGTGTATTACACATGAACACACTCCGGGTCCTTACATAACGCAGCCTTGGGCTGGGAAGAACCTAATACACTTCAAAATGCAAATACATGGTGTCATTAGCGGGTGCGCAGGCTAGGGCGGAGCTACGCTGGTGGCATTTGGCATAAGATCCGGTTTTTGCACGATGCGGGTCATTTAGTTTCTTACTGTCGCCCCATATTAGCATGTGTAGTCCGTTTATGGATTGGGCGTTTTGTGCACAGGTCAATCAGGGACGAAGGCGTAAGCGTTCTTGAGTAATCATCCGGAAACCATTTAACTATTTCAGGTCACCTTGACCTTTGACCTAGTGACCTCAAAATCAATAGGGGTCATATGCGAGTCATGATCAATCTACCCATGAAGGTTCATGATCCTAGGCATATGCGTTCTTGAGTTATCCGAAAACCATTTTACTATTTCGGGTCACCGTGACCTTGACCTTTGACTTAGTGACCTCAAAATCAATAGGGGTCATCTGCGAGTCATGATCAATCTACCCATGAAGTTTCATGATCCTAGGCATATGCGTTCTTGAGTTATCATCCGAAAATCATTTTACTATTTAGGGTCACCGTGACCTTGACCTTTGACCTCAAAATCAATAGGGGTCATCTGCGGGTCATGATCAATCTACCTATGAAGTTTCATGATCCTAGGCGTATGCGTTCTTGAGTTATCATCCGGAAACCATTTTACTATTTCAGGTCACCTTGACCTTTGACCTAGTGACCTGAAAATCAATAGGGGTCATCTTCGAGTCATGATCAATCTGCCTATGAAGTTTCATGATCCTAGGCATATGCGTTCTTGAGTTATCATCCGAAAATCATTTTACTATTTCGGGTCACCGTGACCTTTGACCTAGTGACCTGAAAATCAATAGGGGTCATCTGCGAGTCATGATCAATCTACCTATGAAGTTTCATGATACTAGGCATATGCGTTCTTGAATTATCATCCGAAAATCATTTTACTATTTTGGGTCACAGTGACCTTGACCTTTGACCTAGTGACCTCAAAATCAATAGGGGTCATCTGCAAGTCATGATCAATCTACCCATGAAGTTTCATGATCCTAGGCGTATGCGTTCTTGAGTTATCATCCAGAAACCATTTTACTATTTCGGGTCACCGTGACCTTTAACCTAGTGACCTCAAAATCAATAGGGGTCATCTGCAAGTCATGATCAATGTACCTATGAAGTTTCATGATCCTAGGCCCAAGCGTTCTTGAGTTATCGTCTGACAACCACCTGGTGGACGGACCGACCGACCGACCTACCGACAGACAGACCGACATGAGCAAAGCAATATACCCCCTCTTCTTCGAAGGGGGGCATAACAACACAATTTTGTCTAATGTGTCTTATGACGTTTCACAGACGAAGTCATCAGTAAATGCGTACTGTGCGGAGCAAGTGTATGATCAAATGAAAATGAATACACTGTTTTCCTTGCTGTTATTTACTTCGTAACAATTGCGATATTAAAGAACATTTATTGTGTTCCAATATATAGTACTACAGGATGTTGACTAGATTTCACTTTGTATTGGATCATTTTGTCTTTGCCCAAGTGCAGTTGCTAAAATTGTCTCAAGATTTCACGAAGTCCGTGTCATAATTGTCTAGACAGTAATTCCTGGATTAACGCACTTACTTGTATGATAACATGAGTAATACGCAATTGCCAAGGGGCAAACTAAAATTAGGATCCACTATACTTAACCCTTTGCATGCTGGGAAATTTGTCGTCTGCTAAAATGTCGTCTGCTGAATTTCTGAAATAAGCATTTTCTTCGATTTTTTTCAAATAATACTATCTGAATAGCAAACAGTTTGGATCCTGATGAGACGCCACATTCTGTGGCGTCTCATCTGGATCCAAACTGTTTGCAAAGGCCTTCACAACTCGGTTCCAGCACTGAAAGAGTTAATCTGGTTATAAAAAGGCCATATGTTCATAATGGATTATGGTCCGATAATTGATTAGAGATGGTTTGGCAGCAATACGTCTACTTTCAGTCTCACTGAAGAAACGCTGGTGTAGTGTTTCTTATTAGCGAAATTTTACTAATACGATGACACATATCGCACCCTTAAATGTTTCAGTTATTTGTGTTTATTAAAACAGAGAACTGAGTAATTTTCATGGCATGAACAGCATAAATGTGACCAACATTGTTCTATTACCAAGTACGAATGGAGTTCCTTCCCCTTTCACTACGTAAAGAAGCAGGGTACCAGAATATTACCAAGTACGAATTAACCCATTTATGTCTAGTGGACTCTCCCATTTTTCTAAATTGGATCAATTTATTTCCAAAATTAGAGATGTCAAGTATATTTATTTCTATATTTAGCATATTACTTACTGAAATTCCTTTAAGCAAACAGCGCAGACACAGATGAGACGCCGCATCATGCGGCGTCTCATCTGGGTCTACGCTGTTTGCAATGTCCTTTTTTCAGGACGCTAGGCATGAATGGGTTATCACAATGATTTGACTCCAATGTTTCACACCAATAGATTTAATAATAAGGGAAAGTTGTAAGTATTGTCTCATCAAAAAAAAACTTTGACCCAATCAAATTATTTTTTTATTAAAGTTGGAAAAGCTCTACTTTATTGCAAAGGATTATCAAAGGAATTATTTGGCTTATTGTCATCTTCCACATCACAATTTCATTTAGCTTATAAACAAAGCTCAACAACAGTGACCTGGAACTCGTAAACTCCATTAGCATAAAATGGGCCGTGATCTGTAAAAAGGGGGTTTAATGAATGTCCGTAAAGTGTCGTCCCAGATTAGCATGTGAAGTAGTCTCTGATTTGCAAAAATCCAGTTTAGGCGGAAAAAGTCGTCTCTGATTAGTCTGTGCCGACTGCGCAGGCTAATCTGGAACGACACTTTACGCACATGAATTAAACCCCCTTTTCACGAAGCGTGACGAAGCAATATGCTAGGATGGTTTCCTTTTTTTGCATTTTACTTTGTTAGTGCACGTTAAGCAAATATACCCAGTGAGGTTAGCTTCAATCAATTTAAATCTCTTTTAACTGCGAAGAATAAAGTATTCAGTGTAACGGTATTTAAATATATTCATAAATAAAGGTTAGGGCCAGGTAAATATTGATGAGCAATACAATAAAATATAACTAGCTAAATCTCATAAGTACTAGGTATTTAACTTAAACTGACACATTAAGTCGTATTATTAAAGTTCACCAATACTAGTATCTGAAACAACATGAAAAATGTTTTGATATCACAATATAAACAAATATACATAGTATATTTTAGAAAGTCCACACATACACATTTTAAATCAGCTGTATCTTATGTTGAAACATTCAGCACATAAATCAGTTTGAAACATAACATTCACATTGTCAGACATGTGTCATCATTTAAACATCATAATACAAAAAATAAAAGAAAGAAAAACATCAATTCACTGTCGTAACTGTAAATGTTTCTAACAGGGAAATTTCAAGCACATTATCAAATAAACTGTGTTCATTCAATTTACCGGTATACCATTTAAGCAAACTGAATTATGTCTCTAACATATAATGACAATCCAGATTTGGTAAATAGAACTAAATACTAACATAAACATGCATAGTGAGTGCCACTGTCTAATACAGTGCTTTTGTTAACTCGGCTTAGAATAAAAAGTAGCAATGAAATATAAAACAAGAGTCATTAACAGTTTGAAACAGTAATATTAAAGGCATGATTATTTCATATTATCAAATCTGGAGAGAAATGTTATTGTTCTTTTATCAAATATTTATATCAACATAATTTAATATGCAAAAGATTATCAATTGTCTGTTTAAAAGTAGAACATACCAAAATTACAATGCTTGCCAAATCCTTTGCATTCAAATTATAATCTTGATAAACGATGCTGGAACAAACATAACACTCAGGCAAAAGTGATACGTCATAGAGATACATATAGACTAACATACTTCCAATGCCAGTTTGCAATGAACCTGTAAACTTGTATATCAAATCATTTGGTCTTACAATGTATAACCGGAAAATATGCACTCAAAGAGATCATATGTTTTACCAAAATAATAAATTTGGAGCCAAAAAATAAAATGAAGAAACCATGTATAATCTGTCTCGCAAACAGACGCCAAAGTTACTCAAATCAATTGGTGCTTCCTGTTTAAGTTTGTATGTGAGTCAATAAAACTGGAACACAAAAACACATTGATGTCTGTTAAAAACATGCGTGTTAAATTAGCGACGGGTTTAATTAGACATGGACAGTATATCATGCGTTGTAAATGCTAAAATTAAATATTGAGAAAAATATTTAATGATGACCCCACACAGACATCCCCTATAGGTGGTTCCGCTATTCACGTAAACATGCATGTCTATTCTTATGTAAAGGTACCCCATATTAAATCATGTGACTTGTGGTTATCACAGCACACAATTTACCAACTGCATTCAACAAGAACAATTAATCAGCCGTGATTTTAACAGTAAACAATTTGAACATGTATATAGAACAATATGATAAATTTGATCCCTTCAAAATAAATGGTGCCTAAAATGAAGACATTTGCCATTCATATTGAAAATGATAAACAGGCATACATTAGAAATTCTACTTGTTCTTTACAACTAGACATAGCTATGTTTTAACACATACTTCAAGGGTTTAATTACACCAGAATACTTAATATTTTTCAATTGGCTACTTAAGTATATGTACAACTGATACCTGGAGCAGTTTTCAACAAACAATTCTTCGAGTTAATTCTAAAATAAAGAATAATCTTTGAATGTGAATATTAACTAATTGTTTGAGTTTTGAGTCAAACTTGGCATTACCAACACTATTCAAATAATTCTTAAACATTTTGGAAATGACATTATCTTCAGAGTTAGCCAATATAAATTAGAATGCTGGGCATATTTTTCTTGATTCTAAGTCTATTATTTATTCTTAAGTCTACATGCCCTAGACCTGTATTATTCAACCCATTCTTAGACTTAAGAATAAAGACAAGGCCTGTTTGTAAAACATGCATGCCCCCCATATGGGCTGTCAGTTGTAGTGGCAGCCATTGTGTGAATACGTTTTTTGTCACTGTGACCTTGACCTCTGACCTAGTGACCTAAAAATCATTAGGGGTCATCTGCCAGTAATGATCAATGTACCAATGAAGTTTCATGATCCTAGGCGTAAGCGTTCTTGAGTTATCATCCGGAAACCATTCAATGGACGGACCGACGGACTGACCGACATGTGCAAAACAATACACACCCTCTTCTTCGAAGGGGGGCATAAATATGGGCTGTGCTCTGTGAAAAGGGGGTTTAATGCATGTGTGTAAAGTGTTGTCCCAGATTAGTGCGGACTGCACAGGCTGATCAGAAACAACACTTTCTGCCTAAACTTGATTATAGCCAAGAGACTTTCTTTAAACAGAAAATATTATTAAACCGGAAAGTGTCGTCCCTGATTAGCCTGTGCGGACTGCACAGGCTTAACTGGGACGACACTTTTCACACATGCATTAAACCCCCTTTTAACAGAGCACACCCATATACATAGAACAACGGAAAATACCCTCAGCATTTTAACATATAACGGTTACAAATATTCTTTTTGTCATAAAAGAATAGTTCTTAATGACGAATGTGTGATAAATGGTGTTAAATTCCATGTCAAAACATGCATTAACATGTACCCATATTTAAGAATATTGCAGTTTTGAGAAAATTGTTAATTTTTTAGAGTTAAGTTTAATAATTGGTTTGTGAATACGGGACCTGATCTAACGCTGAGCAACACAGGTAACAACTTCATCTTCTGTTCTGCATAAATTCATTCTTTCTTGTAACACTTAATGTGAGTCTTAAGATGTAAAGAAATGCATAAAATGCATAATTCTGCATAAAATGACATGTTCACTGCGTTTTAAAATAAACTTTTGTTTTATTTTCACATAAATAATATTGCCTTAAAGAAGTATTGTTATTACAACAATGATTATAGTTCTGTTTTAGACGATGAATTGAAAGTGCACTTTGTACATGTACTTGGTCACTCATAAACCTCTAACATGAGTTGCCATTTCGCTGGTAGTAAAGTTTATAGATCTATCAAGAGACAACTTTAACTCGGAAATCTATGTCAAAATAGACATAACTCAGTGGGGAAAGGTGAAGTGTAAGTGACTCTTATGACAGATGTCTGTAAGTTACAGTTTTGGGAAAACAGAGCTTAATGCATTTGCATAGAATCATCCCAGATTAGCCTGAGCAATGTGCACAGGCTAATAAGGGACGACACTTGCCGCATAAACTGGACGTTTAATTTTTAGAAACTTTCTTGAAACTAAAAATTAAATGAAAGCAGAAAGTGTCATCCCTTATTAGCCTGTGAAGACTGCACAGGCTAATCTGAGATGACACTTTACTCCCATGCATTAAGCCCAGTCTTCCCCAAACGAGTCTCCCATATTTCCTGAAAACTAAATGCTTGAGAGGGCGTCATTCAGTTCTTGTGAAGCTGCCATTGAGAGTTCCAAGTCCCCTGGCCCAATAACCATGACCCCCTGACCCACATTCCCACCCTGGGGAAGGTCAGTGGTCAGTGGGCCAGTCAGTAGGAACTCCCTTCCGTCCACTACTGTCCCCGTGTAGTCGCAACATTTGTCCATACATTGGGCATCAATAATCATTGGAGCGACAGGGGTGGACATTAAACTGGGTTCTGAAACAGTGATGTTAGTAATTCCCTCAACGTTATCACAGATTGAGTTTGGATACGGCATGGATTCACTGTCACCAATGCTCGCCTGTTTAATGTATGCAATATTTCCAATTTCATTGGTCTCACAAGTTGCCGCATCTTGTTCGCTGGGATACACCCCTGTGTTGATGCCCTCGGGTATTAATTCCGCCCTAAATGCACTGACGGCCGACACCGGAGATTCGGTAGCCATTTCACACTGTTGCCCGACAAGCAGATTGGCCACCAAGTGGACAGGAACCGGTTTCAACTGGTCACTGTTTACCTCTGTGTTACAGGCATTTGGCAGCATGATTGGCGTGGTGATCAACTGATTGGTCTGTTTACCGCTGGACGAGTTTGTTATGATGCTGGTCAGTAGGTAATGCTGAACAAGTACTTTCTCACCCACCTCTTCCACACCCTCCCCATCCCCCGTATTGGGAACTGCACCGTCTATCAGGGGTACCCCTGTATCACTGGACACCATGTCCACATTGTTATCAATATTATTGTGACCGGAACCAATGTAAGTATTACTGCCAGAAGTAGTAGCACATTTATGATCCGCAACACATTTCAGGACACATTCAGAATCCTGTAATTCTGAATAACCTTCTACATTATCACTTATCTCCGGCGAAAAGCAGCATTGTTCTGAAGTAAAAGTTTTTTGTTGTTTTGCGGCATCCTGTTTACTAGATCTGTTCTTTTTCTGTGGTCCACTTTTCACTTTTGATTTTACGACCCTGGGGGTTATAGCAAAGGGCATGTCACAGCAAGCACATTTGCAGTCAGTGTTACACGTACGAGAGGTGGGCGTGGTTTCAGAGGCAGGCTGTGATGATCGTGGCCTAACTCCAGCTGTTACTATGGGAACCTTAATCACTGGCTCTACCTCTATGTTACCTTCCTCATCGACTGGATACACTGCAACAAACGGTTTACAATTCACATACATTGTATGTCTCAATAAAGACTTTGGACAATACAATCGATAACAGCACAAAGTCGGAATACTCGCAGAATTTCAGAACGAGGCTGAATGTGTTGCCATTTATAATAGTGCCACATATGACAATGACGCATTTAATTTCAACTCTTTACGCTATTGAACATTCATGGACGTAACGATATTGTCAACACAAAATGACATTTTCAGAATGAGCAGAAAATATATACTTCTCATTTAAATAAATTTTCTTGATTAAAAAACTAGTTTTATTCAATTGTTTGCACACATGTTGACGCTCTTCATTTGCGCATTTTTTATTGTGGTGTCTAATCAAAGATCTATCAATAATCTTGTTTATTAATACAGATATGTTGTTTAATTGCCCCTGTGTTCAGCACAAACCAATTATCTCGGTATGATCAGATACTGTGTCTACAAATACTAGTTAATAACATGGTGTCATAAACCACAGGTGTATGATTTATAACTATACACCATGATTATGTTGTTTAATTATTCTTAAGGTGTTTTAATATAAAGAATTACTTATCAATTTATTCACAAAACACATGCCTGTATCCATATGTTTGACATTTTTGTAACCAGAGTCAGTATTCATGAAGATCCCCAAAGTAAAAAAATAACAATCAATTGGTCTATGATCATCAATATTATCCGTCGTTTTCGTAACAAATGAAAAAAATTCACGTTCAGCCTCATTCTGAAATTTGACGTGTCAGGTGATATCTAAAAACAGTATCAGTTTAAGTATTGTGAAACCGGTCGGTTTTTATTGGTATATTTATTTCTATTTTAATGATCACAGGGTATCACTTCTCCTACAACGGATTACGGGTACAAGAAAATGCGATATTAATCATTATTCAAATTAATCATATTAATTAATTGTTTAAAGCTCAGGCATTTATAAAATATACTTGATCCATCAAGGATTCTTCCTTATTTACAGTAGCCTAACTGATTTAAACAAATGTCGACCGTTCAGAGAACAGACATGCAGTAAATCAGAAAAAATAATTGAACAAATTATCTGTCAAACAGGCAAATAATTGATAAAACAAATAATTAATTAAAAAAAACAGAATGTTAAGTGTTGATTTTGCACTTTTACCCCACAACAAATTAAGAGCCATGCTTTGAGAAAATGGGGCTTAATGCATGTGCATAAAGTAATCTTCCAGATTAGCCTGTGCAGTCCGCATAGGCTAATAAGGGCCCACCTTTTCTGTACTGTGTATTTATTCTTAAAGGAAGTGCCTTTGTAGTGAAATCTAGTTTAAGAAAGTGTTGTCCCTGATTAGAGTAGCATGTGGGGACTGCGCAGGCTAATCTAGGACAACACTTAACACAAATGAATTAAACCCTGTTTTCCCAGAGCAAGGTTCACATGCAAGTGACACCATTTCTTACATGTGATTCCCTGGTTGCTGGAATGGGAGGTTTGGAACTTTGTCATGGTTTCCAGCAACTCCTCAGCATCCATCATCGGTAATGAAGACTAAAATAAAGATACAAACAATATTATGAGATGAAATTGGTAGCAAATTGGTAGCGTTTGACACCAAAACATTGTAAGAGATCAACTCAAGTGTGTGTTATGCAACCTTCATGACATTGAGAAAGAAAACCAATATGTTCTTTAATTTCCTTGTTAAGCTGATGTTAGCAAAACATTAATTCCTAACTTTTATAGAAGTTGAACCCATCCAAATATGTTCAAATTTATCAAACTACTTAGTGGCTAAAACAAAACAGTGTTACAAAAACTTGCCATGTTTATTTTAAAATGCTTTTAAGTACGAACAAATGTTGTTTATATGTAGCAAAAATACTCATATTCTGTCACAAAGAAAATCAGTACAGAATAATTTTATAATTGTTGCAATTATTAAACCATAAGCTTGACATTTTGTGGTCACTATGAATAAACCTCATCCATGTGACTTTCTCACAAAAAATACTTATAACCTGACTATTTAAATTGATCCTTCTTCAAAATAAGGCATTTTCTATATTTACTTCAAATGCATATTATTATTGTATATCTATGTTTATGATGAGTAGCATTATATAATTAAGTCGAACTATTCTGTTCTGTTCTGTCACAAAAGTTTCCAATAACAATCTGCTTAAGCCTTACAATAACCCACATAACTTACGGTCAGTGCTGATGTACCTAACATTTTGATGGCTGGTTAGTTTAAACCTATTTATTTAGTTTAAACCCATTTATTTTAGCTTGTTTACATCAAAAGCCTATGACATGTTGAAACGCTCTCCGTTTCCTTGGACTAACAACCAGTACTTGGTGTCTTTGGGAGAGATCTAAAGAACGCTCCCACACTGGGGATCAAACCCACTGCCTCCCGGTCGCTAGGCGCACACCATAACCATTACGCCATGGCGACCTCTTGTTGGTTAAGTACAAAATATACAATTACATGATAATACTCAGCATGTAGAGTTGTCTACAATTATTAACTATTACCTCGGAAAATGCACAACAGTAAAAGATGTGGGAAATACAACAAGATCATGATTACTAATTTTATTATCTACATGGTTGTGATTTCAGAACCACCTCAGGGGAGGAAAATGCCCTACCCCCATTACAGCGTTCATGTAAACTCTTCATTTCTATGTAGATTCAGCAAAGTTCCTAACTACATGTTTTTGTAAAATAAGAGTGTCATTTAAAGGGATGAAATCTGTTAAAGGAGGAAAATTCCCACCCTGTCTCTATATTGTTTAAATAAGCCTATTTAAATATTTGTTTCACTTTCAAGACACTCAAATTCAGAACACTTACCTCTGAATGTTCAAGATGCTCCACACTCTACAAAATATAAACATAATCTCATGACTTACATGCACAGAAAACTGGGAAGGCTGGATCTTAGTATCATAAAGGAATCAAATATACACTAATGGTTCTAAATATTATGTTGTTGGAATCAAATCTTAGCAATTCTATAATCAACATAATAATAATGCTGCCTCAAAATTCAATTTTACCAATTATTTGCTATATGCAGAACATTCTCCACACAACAGATTCCACAAAAAGCTTTCCTGAACACTGACAGATATTGTCTTAATATGATGAGACCTTAACAGGCAATCTGTAAGAGGTGCATGTTTCTTACAGTACTTGTTAAGACATTATAATGGAGCCTTACCCTTGGAAAAGGGAGCTTAATGCAATTTGCACAGGCTAACACGGTCAACACTTATCAACTAGACTTGATTTTGTTTATAGGAGACTTCTTTAAACAAAAAATTCCATAAACGCAGAAAGTGTGGTACCTGTGCACACTGCACAGGCTAATCAGGGATGGCACTTAATGCACATGCATTAAAGTTGGTTTTCACAGAGCAAGGGTCAATTGATCAAAATATGATCTGTGAAAATGTATCCTGAACCATATCCACCAAGCAACAGCAACACTAGGAGGCAATTTCAATTTTGAGCCTCTTTCCTACTGGAGACTGTGTTCAGTGTTGTTTTTTTTCACCATTTTGGGAATGGGGCCTAATTCCTTTAGACTAAACAAGAGGGCCTGAAAGGCCCAAAGTCGCTCACCTGAGATAACAAGATATTATTGGGACAAATCTTCTGACCAAGTTTCATGAAGATCGGAAAATAAATGTGGCCTCTAGAGTGTTAACAAGGTTTTACTATAGCCATATAGGGAAAATTGCCCCGCCCCCTGGCAGCCATGTTTTTCAACCAACCAGCATCATTTTTAACTCGTCCAAGATATTATTGGGATGAATCTTCTGACCAAGTTTCATTAAGATCGGACAGTAAATGTGGCCTCTAGTGTGTTAACAAGATTTTACTATAGCCATATATAGCCATATATGGAAAAATGCCCCGCCCCCTGGTGGCCATGTTTTTAGAGCAACCAAAACCATTTTCAAACTCATCCAAGATATCATTGGGACAAATCTTCTAACCAAGTTTCATGATGATCTAAAATAAATGTAACCTCTAGAGTGTTAACAAGGTTTTACTATAACCATAAGGAAAAATGCCCCGCCCCCGTGGTTGCCATGTTTTTTTCAACCAACCGGCATCATTTTTGAACTCATCCAAGATATTATTGGGATGAATCCTCTGACCGAGTTGCATGAAGATCTGACTATAAATGTGGCCTCTAGAGTGTTAACAAGATTTTACTATAGCCATATATAGCCACATAAGGAAAAATGCCCCGCCCCTTGGCAACCATGTTTTTCAAGCAAACGTAACCATTTTCTAACTCATCCAAGATATCAATAAGAAAAATCTTCTGACCAAATTTCATGAAGATTGGACAATAAATGTGGCCTCTAGAGTGTTAACAAGGTTTTACTAAAGCCATATAAGAAAAAAATGCCCTGCCCCCTGGCAGCCATGTTTTTCAACCAACTGTCATCATTTTCGAACTCGTCCAATATATTATTAAGATGAATCTTCTGAGCAAGTTTCTTGAAGATCGGAAAATAAATGTGGCTTCTAGAGTGTTAACAAGGTTTTACTATAGCCATATAAGGAAAAATGCCCCGCCCCCTGGCGGCCATGTTTTTCAACCAACCGGCATCATTTTCGAACTCATCCAAGATATTATTGGGATGAATCTTCTGACCAAGTTTCATGAAGATCTGACAATAAATGTGGCCTCTAGAGTGTTAACAAGGTTTTACTATAGCCATATAAGGAAAATGCCCCTGCCCCTTGGAAGCCATGTTTTTAGAGCAACCAAAACCATTTTCGAACTCATCCAAGATATCATTGAGCCCAATCTTCTGACCAATTTTCATGAAGATTGGACAATAAATGTGACCTCTAGAGTGTTAACAAGGCAAATGTTGACGCCGCACGACGGACAAAAGGCGATCACAAAAGCTCACCATGAGCACGTTGTGCTCAGGTGAGCTGCTAAAAAAGGAATTTGGTGTTTTTTTTCTTGTTAACATATACTTAAAAACTGAGAAAACGTGTTTTCAATATTATTTTCACTAAGAAAATTAATTACACAGAATATTTTTTTGGTTTAAAACTTTCAATTGGAAATTTTAGGCAGTGATTTGGGAAAATATATGCATTTTGATATTTGGAATGGGACCAAATACCTGCCTCATTTTTGCCACAAAAACACTGGTTACGAACCATACCTGTTTGTTCTCCTGTTTTGCCACATGCCTGTTCAGGTGGTTCTTGAGGCTGTGAGATGTAGAGAAGGCCTTGCCCTCACATTGACCGCACTGATAGGGCTTCTCTCCTAGAATAAGGCCAAAAATACATGTATATATATGCTTTGTTTGCTTGATATTACATCTTATATGAACGAAAATGAACAATTTTTTTTTTTCGTGACCCCAATTAAAAGTTGAGGGTCGGCGCCAAATCGGGAGATTTTTTTTTGTTGGCCTAAACAACAAAATAGTTCATGTGAGCTTCGTTTGGGGCAAACGTGGGTTGTTGTATGTGCGTAAAGTGCCATCCCAGATTAGCCTATGCAGTCAGTACAGGCCAACCAGGAACGACACTTTATGCCTTAACTGGATTTTCCCCCCAAAAAACTTCATTTAAACAAAACATTTCACTCAAGCTGAAAGTGTTGTCCCTTATTAGCCTGTGTACACTGAACAGGCGAATCTGGGATGACACTTTACGCACATGTTAAAAGCCTAATTTTTCCAGAACACGGTTAATATGTGAAGACCTTTCCCCGGGGCCTTTGAGCACAGGGATATCCCTGTGCCAGCATTTCAAAATCAGGGGTACCCATGTGCCTACATTACAATTCATTATTTGTTCTTCTTGTTTTTACTCTGAAGTATTATAGAAGTTAATATTGGAGACAAAAAACAATAGCAAGATTGCACCCATTGCCAACTTTAGACTTTTCCCATGTTCCTATACAAAATCCTGTGCAAAACTTGTAGTGGAATTATCAGGCCCAATGCTATCATATTATGTTATTTCTAACATGTGAAGAAGCCCTCTTTTATGAACAAAACCCCTTATATCCCAAACAAACAATTTTAGTGTTGTTAAACTGATGAAAATCCCAAATTCATTATATGGCAGGATAACAGCAAAGGAATAAATTGTTATTTCTTGAAATTACACAATGAATATATGTCTTTATGTCAATACTGTTCACAATTCCAACTCACATCAGACATTTTCTCAAATATACTGGTAAGCATTGTTATTGCTCAGTTTCTATCAATAATTCCAGTAGCACTCTGGGAAAACAGGGTTTAATGCATGTGCGTAAAGTGTTGTCCCAGATTAGCCTGTGCAGTCCGCACATGCTAATCTGGGACAACTCGTTCTGATTTTAAGGTATTTTCCGTTAAAGGTAGTCCTTTTGTTTAGAAAAAAAAATCAAGTTTGGGCGGATAGTGTCGACCCTCATAAGCTTGTGCGGTCTTCACAAGGTAATCGTGGACAACACTATGTACATGCATTAAGCCAAATTTTCCAATAGCAAGGCTAATTTTATAACTGTCCTCCAATCTACACATGCCATCACCGACCTGTGTGGGTGATCTTGTGTGACTTGAGGTGATGACTGGCTGTGAATGCCTTCCCACAACCATCTTCCACACACCTGAAGTCATATAAAAAAATATTCATTGTGAAAGTCGTACAGTGCTGTCACTGGTATATACTATATAGGTTTTAATGACTGCTCACTAGCAAAGAAAGTAAGAAACACAAACTTGCAGGATTTTTTACATTATGCTTAAGGAACAAATATGACGCCCAGAAATGACTACATTCAGGAAACAATTAAAACAACAATTAATTATTTTTTTAGACTATATGTAAAATGTAAAAGGCTGTTCAAATGTTCATAAACCCTAAAACAACCATGATTTCAACCAAAATAAAGTCTAAAAAAACAAGAGCACCGCGTAACGGGTGCCACGCTCGGCTACGGGTGCAGTTTTGAATAAATGAAAGCTTGTCAGATTTTTTTTTTTTTTTTAAGAGGTCACAGTGACCTTGACCTTTGACCTAGTGACCCAAAAATGGGTGTGGCATGTAGAACTCATCAAGGTGCATCTACATATGAAGTTTCAAAGTTGTAGGTGGACGCACTTTGATTTTAGAGCGAAAGTTAAGGTTTATGTTTAATTTTTATATTAGAGGTCACAGTGACCTTGACCTTTGACCTAGTGACCCAAAAATGGGTGTGGCGCATAGAACTCATCAAGGTGCATCTACATATGAAGTTTCAAAGTTGTAGGTGGAAGCACTTTGATTTTAGAGCCTATGTTAAAGTTTAATATTAGAGGTCACAATGACCTTGACCTTTGACCTAGTGACCCAAAAATGGGTGTGGCGTGTAGAACTCATCAAGTTGCATCTACATATGAAGTTTCAAAGTTGTAAGTGGAAGCACTTTGATTTTAGAGCCAATGTTAAGGTTTTAGCACGGCGCCTACGGCGGACGTCGGACGACGAGCTGGCTATGACAATACCTCGGGTTTTCTCCGAAAACGCCGAGCTAATTACCAAAACATCTTTAAACTAAGTTGTGTAACGGTAACACATTTGTGTAAATTGATATAAAATGGCGCCAGGTAATGCCTCAGGTAATAGTCTAAATAATATAACAATATAGGAACATAGCAAACGATATAACTCCAGAAACTCTAGCAATTGAGATATACTTGTTAGTATATTACAACTGTTAGAACAGAACAATAACTATAAACATATGAGCCGTGCTCTGTGAAAAGGGGATTTATTGCATGTTCGTAAAGTGCCGTCCCAGATTAGCCTGTGCAGTCCGCACAGGCTAATCAGGGACAACTCTTTCCGCCTAACTTGATTTTTGCTAAGAAGAGACTTTATGGAAACGAAAAATATCATAAAAGCGGAAAGTGTCGTTCTGATTAGCGGACTGCACAGGCTAATCTGGGACGACACTTTACGCACTTGCATTAAACCCCCTTTTCACAGAGCAAGGCTCATATATACATAAACTGATTTAATCTGAGATCATCGCCTTGATATAGTCAATGCAAAGCATTGGGGGCTTATAAAGGTTTTAGGGATAGATGAACACTTTCTACAAACATAAACTGAGAGTGAAGCACCACACTTAAGCCTACTTGAAAGGTTTCTCTCCTGTGTGTGTGCGGATGTGTTTGCGAAGGTCAGACAGCGTTGTGAAGAACTTGGTGCAGCCGTCTTCCTCACAGTTGAATGTCTGACCTGTGTGTACTCGTTGGTGGGCACGTAACCTAGCATCCAGAAACAATGGCATAACAACAATTCAGCATGGCATGGCAACAAGTCCAATCTTGCATACTTCTGCCTTAACTGGATTTTCGTTTAGAAGAAACTTTCTTTATACAAAGAATTCCATAAAAAGCTGAAAGTGTTCTGCCTGCTTTGACTGTGTGGACTTCACAGGCTACTCTGTTACAACACTTTATGCACATGCTTTAAGCCCAGGTTTCCCACAATGAGGCTCAGATTACGTACACAAGATCTTACTAACACATACCTATGTAATAATATTTCAGAATAAAAAAACTGCATGTATTTTAACATGCACAAAATTGTAAACAAACCCAGGGGTGTAAAATTCCAGTTGCCCGCAAACATAAGCCACCTAAATTGCTCCAGGCGAGGGAGATTTCTTAAATACTTGCCTGTTCAGGCAATCCCATAATCAGGTCAGTCAGAATTTGATTTTGTAGCAGTGCTTGCCGGTAGCCAGTTGATGACTGTGTCACTATTTGGTACTTTAAAATGCATTGATCAAAATCTTTAAATCTGTACACAGTCTAAGTGTGGGGGCAATATTTACAGAGACACTGTTTGTTTTCCCGCAAAATGTCAAAATGCCAAAACAATTTAATATAAACAAGTTAACAAAAATGTGTCAGTTAATAGAATAACAATATATATGGAAAACTATATTTGATAATTTAACTTAAATTAAGACCACCCCAAAGAAAGTAAGGGTGACCTGATTTTGTCAGCTGGCAGCCCTGCATGGCCAGTTGATTTTTGTACATTTTTACACCCTTGGGCCCAGTATCACGCACATTCTCAATTTTTGAGCTCATCTTATACGATGAGATTTGAGCTTCCACTCAACTGAGTATTGAGAATGTAGTTCAGCTAAAAAACAATCTCAAATCTCAGCTATAAGAATATGAAAATACTCCTCCTCAAACTCTGGGTTGAGTCACACTAAAACTAAAAACTTCTATGAACATGAAAATGAGCACGATGATCAAACTAATCTCAAATAAGAGAAAAAAAATCAAAAATGAGTCAGAAAATTGACTTCAATATGTTTGTGATATTCAGCCCTTATTATTCTCTTATGTATGATAGACAATTCCAATTCTGGGGTGGTATTCCAGTAGCTTCTTATCTTGAGGAAGTTTCCTTAAATAATAAGTTTTTTCCTTAATATTTAAGAAATTTCTTAAGTGGTATTCCATAAATTTCTTATATTAGGAAATTCCTTAAAACTGTTCGTTTTTTCCTTAAAAAAGAGACAAAATTATTCCCTTAAACTCGTCCTTAAAGTTAAAAACACAAACGCGTCCATTGTTTATTTACAGGTATTTTAATATTGAAGTGCAATTTTGGAGAACATTTTATAAAGGCTGATGTTCTATTGGTAAGTAGCCTCAACAA
Organism: Dreissena polymorpha; assembly: GCF_020536995.1. Taxonomy (NCBI): domain Eukaryota; kingdom Metazoa; phylum Mollusca; class Bivalvia; order Myida; family Dreissenidae; genus Dreissena; species Dreissena polymorpha. Next base: position 126,138 of record NC_068366.1, read on the forward strand.
CTCGAGTTTATTTATAGATAGTCGGTTGTATCCGCTTGTTAAATCAATACTGTGTTGTGATAATTGCACTTTGTAAAACTGTGAAAGTAATAAATGCTTTATGGTTTATTGCGCAAATAACGTTTCCAATCGTTCATTATTCAGGAACATATGAAAAACAGCTCAACATTATGGTTAGATATTGTTGTAATGATGGTGTTTGTAAGTTAAAAAGCCATTGGAATTGTATATTTAATTTCTCTTCAATGAAATTACCCCACCCATTTGCACAGGCAGCAGTATCATTAAAAAAAATAAAAAATTGCCCCCCCCCCCATCCCCGGACCATACCCCCCACCCCCGAGCTTACCCCAGGGGTTCCAGATTGTTAAATGTACACCTATTGTGTATGGTTTAACTTTCCAACAACGAATATTGACAAAAAATAACAGTTTAAAAAAATACCCCTCTTATAGGTATTATATATACACAAGGTATGAAACGCACTATATGCCTATTGCTGAAAGATTGTGGAACAAGAGACGTGACCGTTTTCATCGAAAACACACATGTTTCAATGCACTTGCCGGACAAAGGCAACTGGATTCAATAAAAGACATTAAAAGCTACGTACATGTAATTACACACCTTAACGATCATCTTCGGCAAATCACCTTAATATTCAATTAAATTCAACTTTCTCGCTATATGTCTGTGTTTTGCTGTCATATTTTGTCGATTGAATGCTCGGTATTAAATGCCATATCATTGGCCAACGCAATGAGAACAACCAACCAGATGACGCGTTATAAAATTTAAATGGTGTACATGTGTACATGAAACACCAAGTGACATATAGCGAGAAAGTCGAATTTAATTGAATATTAAAGTTATTAGCTGAGCAGGAGATCGGTTAGTAGTGTAATCTCGTTGCTTTTACTGTCTTTTAACGAATTCAGTTGCATTTTGTCGGCAACTGCATGGGAACATGACAGTTTTGCCAATGCTAAATTTCTTTAGTGAGACAATTTCAGGTAAGTCCCACTTTCGACTTTGTGTGCTACAATATAGTGCAACATATTGAAGCTGTACAAATATTAAACTACTTTTTATAATATTAAAATACTTTTTATAATATTAAGAGCCAAAGAATTTAGTCCTATACTATATATAGAGTATATAAAGTAACTCTAAATTCTTTCCTTGTCCTATGAATAAGACTATTGTCAAGTGCCCTAAAATGACGCTGTCCTATTTTGACGCCTTGTTTGTTTTTCTCTTTTCTTCAGATACAGAGCATTCTGAGATCTATTATCAAACACACTTAAAAAAAATTGGCTAACAAGAAATAAACTTGAGGCTAGGCTAGAAAATATGAAATTAAACTAAATAAACCAGGAATAAATATACTTTAGTAATGCTAAAAAAATTGCTAACATTTGTCAACTTAATTATTCCACAATATGCGTGTAAGCAAAACTGTTCTGTGTTTGTTTGTCATAAACATTTACTACTTTCATCAGTCAAATAACATAATTGTAACATATTTTAGTTAACCAGTTTCAAAATCAAGTTTTATAATGTTTATATTTTATATTAAAAGTTAGTGTAAATGCATGATCGTGTCAAATTTATTAACTATGTCGACTTGAAAAAAATATGTGTACAAAACGAGAGCGCAAATATGTCAAAATACTTCACACTATGATAGCTACACCATAAAGAATAATGATAAATAACGTTTGTTAATACTAACATGGGTTAAATCTGCTTTTCATATACGCATAACGGGTCAAAATAGACCCTTCTTGAGCCGGCTCTTTCATAATTTGAGCCAGCAACAAGCAGTCATTAGCACTGAAATTTGCCAATCGCTTCTTATCGATGTCGGCCATATTTGTTGACATTATCTGGCAACAAATGTTTGCGCATATGAAACTTCCGTTACTTTATTTAGAACGGTAAAAACCGAAAATATATGCAAATTAGCATTCGTTCCGCTTGAGGATAACAATAGATTAAGGCAAATCTTAATAAAGATTAACTTAAGATTTTCCTCTGAAAACCACTTAAGAAATATCTCAATTTTATCCTTAGTTAAGAAAAAAATAAGATAAGATTATTTCTTATCTTCATCTTTTTAGAAGCTACTGGAATACCACCCCTGAGCTATGTTTATTACCTGTACACAGTGTTGAACTGTTTCTCACACCCAGACACCTCACACTCAAAAGGTTTTTCCTTCGTGTGGACCCGCACATGAATGCGTAATGCGTACGACGTGAGAAACTGCTTCCCACAGCTCTGCTCGTTACAGATGAACGTGTACTCCCCTGAAATCATTGAACATGTGCAGAATAACAGTGCCCGACAAAAACAGTAAGCATGTGTGTAAAATGACATCTCACATTAGCCGGTGCAGTCCACACAGGATATTCAGGGATCTATAATGCTATATGTGGAACATTCCACAAAGAACAGATTCTGCGAAACCTTCCATTGAACTGTCAGATATTGTCATATGATGATGAAACCTTATCAGACAATCTGTAAAACATGCATGATTCGTAGAAAAGTACTTTTCAAAATTACTATCACACATTGTGTCTGTGCTTGTTAGACAATATAATTTATCCTAACTCTGGGAAAAGGGAGCTTAATGCACTCTGCATAGGCTAATCAGGGCCAGCAATTTCCAGCTAGACTGGATTGTGTTTAGAGAAGACTCCTTTAAACAAAACAATCCATAAAAGCAGAAAGTGTGGTACCTGATAAGCCTGAGCCCACCGCACAGGCTTATCTGGGATGGCACTTTATGCACATGCATTAACCCTTTCAGTGCTGGAACCGAATTTTGAAGGAATTTGCAAACAGTTTGGATCCAGATGAGACGCCACAAAACGTGGCGTCTCATCAGGATCCAAACTGTTTGCTATTCTGATAGTATTCTTTGAAAAAAATCAAAGAAAATGCTAATTTTAGAAATTCAGCAGACGACATTTTAGCAGACGACAAATTTCCCAGCATGCAAAGGGTTAACTAGTCCATTCTGTTTGCATAAAATCTTACCCTGTGTACCTCAGTGACTGAGGAGTTAGCCTTAACGTCAGTATCTCTGGACTAGCTGCATGTCTAAGGCGATGGGCTCGATGTAGTAACGGTGATTGTCCCACTCACACTTGATCAGGCCGGCGGATGAGAGAAATGACTGGGCTTTCTCCAACTTTTGAATTTGAAAAAAAAAGACGTCGGAAAATCCTCATTTCCTGGGCTCAGATTTTTGAAATGTTCACATTTTTGTGTTACCGTACCAAGTATTCCTTGCAGAATGCAGAAGTATGCCCTGAAATGTTAATTTTACAAGTTGGTGTGCGTTATACATTGATACAACGCTAGTCTGACTGCTAATTTGTGAAAAATTCATTGTGCAATTGTAAATATTCATGATTGGCGCCGCCATGCTTGTTGTTGTTGTACTATGTTAAAGGGGCTATTGTTGACATACCGAAATAGCGGGTACGACTATGAGGGGAGTTTGTGCTAATGATTTTTTCGAACACTATGATGGTCTTTTTTTATGTTTGCTTAGTATGTGTGACCTACAGCATGTATTTGCTGATTGTGCAAATAAACTGAAACTGCAACCATCACACTGAAATTACTCTTTCACACTGTATGCGAGTCCTGGAAACCCTTTCTTCTTCTGATACAGCACTCCTTCTCAATAGAAGAGTTTTTGCTGGTGCCTGTCGGTTAAGGGGTGAACTACACAAAGGTTTCCCAGATACGGATTACTAAATTCATGCTTGACACAGGCCCAGATCTGGAATGATTGAATCCATTGATCTGGTTTGCCTTTGATAGTGCGGATTAGAGAATCTTAAACATCCCACACTCGATCGGATGAGAGAATTTACTGGGCTTTCGTAAAGTTTTGAATTTTTGAAAAAAAGTCGTTGGAACATCGTGGGCTCGACTCTTTGAAAGTTTCCCATGTTTGTGTCTACGTACCAAATACTCCGTTCAGTTGTATTCACCTGGTAAATGGTCATTTAACAATTTGGTGTGCATTATACATTGATACAAAGCTATTCTGACTGCTAACTTGCGAGAAATTCATTGTGTCTTTCCTCAATTGGCCATATTTGGCGCGCGCTTGTTGTTGTTGCTGTAGGGCTATGTACTACTATGTTGAAAGGGCTGTTGTCGACATAGCGAATAGCGCGTATGAGGGGCATTTGATGGCACTGCTTTTTGAGATGAGCAAAGATATAAGCCAAGTGATTTAGTGCGTTGTTATTTGTGTATTTATTCTATGTATGTGATATGTTGCTTTGTTAATTTGCGTGCGTATGTGAGCGTGCGTCATGTAATTGCGGATTGCGCCAGTAAAGTGAAAGTGAAAGCATCAGGCTCGTGAAAGCAAAAGGAAAGTAGAAGTGGATGTGGAAAGTAGTTCGAAGCGGATTTCGTATTGTGTTTTGAGTGATTTGTTATTGAGCGGTGATGATTAACGCTAGAGATAGATGAATGTATGTTGTGTGCACTGTAATGTAGCGTCGCTGCACTTGCGAAGAGACTCCGAGTTGCGTATGCGGACTATGTTGTGGGCATGCGCGTATGGCTGGTTAATTATGGTAAATTTCACATTTTGCGGGGGATTCCGGAAATAGTTATGGTAATTTTCACATTTTGCCGGGGATTCCGTGGTGATTGTCGAAAGTGGTGCCTATTTGTAAAGAGTTCTCTTTCTCTTCTGGATGAAAAGCCATTTCGCGATCGCGCCCATTCCTTTAGTGGTTATCAACTGTTTCCTAAGTGTGTCTGCAACATGTATTTCATTGGCAGCGACGTTGACAGACGAGAGTTCGTGGTGCATTTATTGAAGTGAAGGGATTTTGTCGAAATCTCACTGCCGAATCCCCGAGTTCGCTCGCTTGCATTTGGGCGAATGGGATTTTCTTAGAAGCTGCGTGATATACGTTTTTGATTGCATCTTTCGGAATAAGATCGATTGATCTTTAAAACTGATACTAGCCTTGCGCACTCTGATGCAAAGAAAAGGCAGGACCATAAACGTCGGCCGTTCCATATTTGGGAATTAGATGCAGTGTCAACTAAGTAATATACTCTTGACCAGTCAGGCAACCCCAAATCGTATACTGAACGAAGCTGCATACAGTTTGAGGCTGCCTGGCTGGTCACTATTGGGTTTTCTCATTTACCCAGAGTGTTCTGAACATTTTGTCCTGGGTATCAATCAGTGTATAATCAACGATTTTAATAGCAATCAATGTCGGTTGCTCTTTTAAAGTGATAGTATGGGCATCTAACAGTGTATAGGTGTCTATCGCAACCGTTGTTAATTTTTGGTGTTTTCACTTCATACACATGTATATTTGTTAATGCAGCATCAACATACTAAAACAACATCCCGGAAAGTGAAAAATAATGCATTTGAATATCAACCGTACTTTGTGAATCTCAATTAAGTTTTAGTGCAGATTCGTTCATACGACACAAAGACACTCTTTTGTTTTACGGATCATTTCGGCTTAGAGGACTGGGTGAGTCATGTAAAATATCGAATATAATTTATATATTTTTTTATAAACAACTTGCAGCAAGATGAGTTGCAGATACTTGGTCTGTTTCCACATTTTAACTAACTCTTTTGACCAGTTAATTATTTTCAGCTCAATTCTCGTCGTCAGAGATTCGAAACGAACGACCGCGTTGTATAACATCGGGCCAAGACTCACCCATGGAAACCATTCGGCAAACCTATTTTGCTTTTCGAGTTAAAACTCGAAACGCCTGCATTAGATATGAGTCGCATAATGTGCGTAAAGCGTCGTCCCAGATTAGCGTGTGCCTTAAGCCATGTTTCCTATCATGCGACCCTCGTATATCTATATATCAGCTGTCAAGAAAGCCTTATCAGACCAGTAAGTACTGCTTCAGCACAATTCATTTGAAAGACAAAATGAGACTCGCTCTGGGAAACACATGTGCATGTCCTTTCAGCGCAGTGGTTGGTATACACGCTTCTCACCAAGGCGATCCGGCTTCAATCCCAGACTCAGTTGTTGGCATGATGCGAGTGATTTAGTTTCTAAACTATATTGTTAACGTTTGTTTTATAATGCAGAACTGTTGGATAGAATTAAGAACATGATATTGAAGCGATAGATGCGGAATGTTATGTCCGTAACATTTAAAACATAAATAATTTATTTATTTAAAAAAAACGTTGAAATAAAATAAACAGTTTAATTTTATATGCCTATGACCACGCTGATCACGAATTCGTTGGAATTTTTAAGATATCTACAGCCGTTCAAAAGTTATCAATTTTTAAAAAATAAATAAAAAAATACATATGTATCATATAATAAAAAAAAATATTTTTTTTTGTTTTTTAATAAAACATTAACAGTTTATAGTGTTGCTTAAAAGTTTGAAAAAAAATGAAAAAAAAAAAAAAAAGTTATAATCAAAACATATTTTGCATTAAGCACCCTTTTCATAGACCGTCCCATTTACGTGCACAATTGAAATACGCTCGCTCGCTCTCTCGTTCGCTCCATCGAAATCAAACAATAAGATAGTGAAATCTATATGAATTTGACTCGCTGAATCCGAATCCGGTGTTAATTTTTCGATATCTCGACTCGTTAAAGAATTATTGAGTTTAAATTGTGCATTTCGATAAGAATGTAGCACTCTTTTAACAGAAGCGCAAAACCCAGTACACCTTACATTCCAGTGAAATAAATCAATAAGATAGTCCAATCTATGTGATTTTGTCTTCCTGAATCCGATTCCGGTGCTACTTTTCCGATATCTGGACCCCTTAAAGAATTATTGATGTTTGACTGATCGGTGGTTAAGTCTAACCATTATATTTAAGCATTTGTTGTATTTTGAACTACGGAAAATAATACATTTCATTACATCTAATCGCTGCATTCAAGATTTGAGAGTTATTTATCTCACTAACACGGACGATCATGTTAATTAATGAATAGATAAACAAGACAATGTGAATATAAACAATTGTTAAAGTGATAGTATGGGCATTTTTTCACTATTTGATTGAGCTGAAAATAATTAACAGGTCAAAAGAATTAGTTAAAATGTGGTAACTGACCCATTATCTACAACTCATCTTGCTACCAGTTGTTTATAAAAAATATGTATTATTTTCTATATTTTACATTACTGACCCAGTCCTCTTAGCCGAAACGATCCGTAAAACAAAATTGTGTCTTTGTGTCGTATGAACGAATCTGCATGAAAACTACATTTAGACTCACATCGTTCATCGAATCATTTCTGTCGTCAGTTGTCAAAACGAAAGTACGGTTGACATTCAAATGGATTATTTTGCTCTTTCCAGCATATTGTTTTAGTATGTTGATGCTGCATTAACAAATATAAGTGTATATGAAGTGAAAACACCAGAAATAAACACAACGGTTGCGATAGACGCCTTCATACTGTTAGATGCCCATAATATCACTTTAAGCTTCCAATACAAAGCATAGGGAGAACCCAGGGACTCATTTCCAGTAGTTTCGATACGTTCATTATTATGCCTTAATGGTGAAGAATACATTTTAAATAGATGCATATCAATCACTCATTTAGTCAGTCACTCACTCATTCACTCCCTCACTCAGTCAGTCACTCAATCACAAAGTCACTCACTCAGTCAATCAGTCATTTGGTTTCGCGGATCAAGATTTTGGTTTTAATTATCGGATACAGTTAGCCCTTAAATAATAGTGTAAGTTTGTTCGCACTTTTGTGTTTGAAAAGTCTTTTCGCTAAGCTCAAGGCAATATTGATAACAACGAGCGAGTGTCTGTAATATTAATACACTGATGTGTGTATTAATTTTAATATTTTCAGACAAAAACCCTGTGTAGAACCAGCAGGATGATCGTATGGTTTCTACAAATAAAGTAAAGATGAAAGATTAACGCAAATTAAATGAGCCTAGCTCTGTGAAAAGGGGGTTTAATGCATGTGCGAAAAGTGTCGTCCCTTATTAGCGGTCCTAATGACACTTTCCGCCTAAATTAATGTTTGCTAAGAACAGACTTCCTTAAAACGAAAAATATCATAACAGCGGTAAATGTTGTCCCTGATTAGCCTGTGCGGACTTCACAGGCTAATCTGGGACGACACTTTACGCACATGCATTAAACCCTCTGTTCACAGAGCGGGGCTAAAATATAATTTTGGAATAAAACTAGTAATTGAAGTCTATACTGTAAAACGCATTATTATTCGGGACATGATCTTTTCCAACCAGAATAAGGCGTTGATATCCTTGACACAGGCCCGGATCTAGAACGATTGAAACCATCGATCTGGTTTGCCTTTGATAGTGCGGATTATAGAATCTTATACTCTCGGGACCTACGGTCCCTCTTAAATGGCCACCTGGCGACACAGAATGTTCGCTTCGCGAACTACCGTCTTCGGCCTCGGGACAACATCAGAAGCGTCATCGGTAGAAGCATATTTAAGCGTAAACCGCTCACTGCCTGCGTATTCGGTGCGGAATACAGCACAAACCAAATAAAAACCGCACAATAAAACCATTTGTTTAATTAGTATTGTCAATAATGATCGAAGCCATTAGATTAACTTTAAAACCGTATAACATATTTATAAATATTATACTATTTACACTATGTATAGAATAAAGTACATGTAATATAAATAATAGCCATAACTAGATATATTGTACATAATAGCAATCGGTATTGATAGCTGTGTACGTGTATTACACATGAACACAGTCCGGGTCCTTACATAACGCAGCCTTGGGCGCGGAAGAACCTAATACACTTCAAAATGCAAATACATGGTGTCATTAGCGGGTGCGCAGGCTAGGGCGGAGCTACGCTGGTGGCATTTGGCATAAGATCCGGTTTTTGCACGATGCGGGTCATTTAGTTTCTTAGTGTCGCCCCATATTAGCATGTGTAGTCCGCTATGGATTGGGCGTTTTGTGCACAGGTCAATCAGGGACGAAGGCGTAAGCGTTCTTGAGTTATCATCCGGAAACCATTTAACTATTTCGGGTCACCTTGACCTTTGACCTAGTGACCTCAAAATCAATAGGGGTCATATGCGAGTCATGATCAATCTACCCATGAAGGTTCATGATCCTAGGCATATGCGTTCTTGAGTTATCCGAAAACCATTTTACTATTTCGGGTCACCGTGACCTCGACCTTTGACTTAGTGACCTCAAAATCAATAGGGGTCATCTGCGAGTCATGATCAATCTACCCATGAAGTTTCATGATCCTAGGCATATGCGTTCTTGAGTTATCATCCGAAAATCATTTTACTATTTCGGGTCACCGTGACCTTGACCTTTGACCTTGTGACCTCAAAATCAATAGGGGTCATCTGCGGGTCATGATCAATCTACCTATAAAGTTTCATGATCCTAGGCGTATGCGTTCTTGAGTTATCAATCGGAAACCATTTTACTATTTCGGGTCACCTTGACCTTTGACCTAGTGACCTGAAAATCAATAGGGGTCATCTTCGAGTCATGATCAATCTACCTATGAAGTTTCATGATCCTAGGCATATGCGTTCTTGAGTTATCAGCCGAAAATCATTTTACTATTTTGGGTCACCGTGACCTTGACCTTTGACCTTGTGACCTCAAAATCAATAGGGGTCATCTGCGTGTCATGATCAATCTACCCATGAAGTTTCATGATCCTAGGCATATGCGTTCTTGAGTTATCATCCGAAAATCATTTTACTATTTTGGGTCACCGTGACCTTGACCTTTGACCTAGCGACCTGAAAATCAATAGGGGTCATCTGCGAGTCATGATCAATCTACCTATGAAGTTTCATGATTCTAGGCATATGCGTTCTTGAATTATCATCCGAAAATCATTTTACTATTTCGGGTCACCGTGACCTTGACCTTTGACCTAGTGATATCAAAATCAATAGAGGTCATCTGCGAGTCATGATCAATCTACCCATGAAGTTTCATGATCCTAGGCGTATGCGTTCTTGAGTTATCATCCGGAAACCATTTTACTATTTTGGGTCACAGTGACCTTGACCTTTGACCTAGTGACCTCAAAATCAATAGGGGTCATCTGCAAGTCATGATCAATCTACCCATGAATTTTCATGATCCTAGGCATATGCGTTCTTGAGTTATCATCCGGAAACCATTTTTCTATTTCGGGTCACCGTGACCTTGACCTTTGACCTAGTGACCTCAAAATCATTAGGGGTCATCTGCAAGTCATGATCAATGTACCTATGAAGTTTCATGATCCTAGGCCCAAGCGTTCTTGAGTTATCGTCTGACAACCACCTGGTGGACGGACCTACCGACCGACCGACCTACCGACAGACAGACCGACATGAGCAAAGCAATATACCCCCTCTTCTTCGAAGGGGGGCATAACAACACAATTTTGTCTAATGTGTCTTATGACGTTTCACAGACGAAGTCATCAGTAAATGCGTACTGTGCGGAGCAAGTGTATGATCAAATGAAAATAATAATATCCTCTACAATAACTACCGGTAGATCTATAGTTTATACCCGGTATTCATTTTCGAACTGTTTTACTTTCACATTTCCATACACTGTTTTCCTTGCTGTTATTTACTTCGTAACAATTGCAATATTAAAGAACATTTATTGTGTTCCAATATATAGTACTACAGGATGTTGACTAGATTTCACTTTGTATTGGATCATTTTGTCTTTGCCCAAGTGCAGTTGCTAAACTTGTCTCAAGATTTCATGAAGTCCGTGTCATAATTGTCTAGACAGTAATTCCTGGATTAACGCACTTACTTGTATGATAACATGAGTAATACGCAATTGCCAAGTGGCAAACTAAAATTAGGATCCACTATACTTAACCCTTTGCATGCTGGGAAATTTGTCGTCTGCTAAAATGTCGTCTGCTGAATTTCTGAAATTAGCATTTTCTTCGATTTTTTTCAAATAATACTATCCGAATAGCAAACAGTTTGGATCCTGATGAGACGCCACATTCTGTGGCGTCTCATCTGGATCCAAACTGTTTGCAAAGGCCTTCACAACTCGGTTCCAGCACTGAAAGAGTTAATCTGGTTATAAAAAGGCCATATGTTCATAATGGATTATGGTCCGATAATTGATAAGAGATGGTTTGGCAGCAATATATCTACTGCCAGTCTCACTGAAGAAACGCTGGTGTAGTGTTTCTCATTAGCGAAATTTTACTAATACAATGACACATATCGCACCCTAAAATGTTTCAGTTATTTGTGTTTATTAAAACAGAGAACTGAGTAATTTTCATGGCATGAACAGCATAAATGTGACCAACATTGTTCTATTAACAAGTACGAATGGAGTTCCTTCCCCTTTCACTACGTAAAGAAGCAGGGTACCAGAATATTACCAAGTACGAATTAATCACAATGATTTGACTCCAATGTTTCACACCAATAGATTTAATAATAAGGAAAAGTTGTAAGTATTGTCACATCAAAAAATCCTTTGACCCAATCAAATTATTTTTTTATTAAAGTTGGAAAAGCTCTACTTTATTGCAAAGGATTATCAAAGGAATTATTTGGCTTATTGTCATCTTCCACATCACAATTTCATTTAGATTATAAACAAAGCTCAACAACAGTGACCTGGCACTGGTAAACTCCATTAGCATAAATTGGGCCGTGCTCTGTAAAAAGGGGGTTTAATGAATGTCCGTAAAGTGTCGTCCCAGATTAGCATGTGCAGTAGTCTCTGATTTGCAAAAATCCAGTTTAGGCGGAAAAGTCGTCTCTGATTAGTCTGTGCCGACTGCGCAGGCTAATCTGGAACGACACTTTACGCACATGAATTAAACCCCCTTTTCACGAAGCGTGGCGAAGCAATATGCTAGGATGGTTTCCTTTTTTTGCATTTTACTTTGTTAGTGCACGTTTAGCAAATATACCAAGTGAGGTTAGCTTCAATCAATTTAAATCTCTTTTAACTGCGAAGAATCAAGTATTCAGTGTAAAGGTATATTTTAATATATTCATATTAAAGGTTAGGGCCAGGTAAATATTGATGAGCAATACAATAAAATAGAACTAGCTAAATCTCATAAGTACTAGGTATTTAACTTAAACTGACACATAAAGTCGTATTGTTAAAGTTCATCAATACTAGTATCTGAAACAACATGAAAAATGATTTGATATCACAATATAAACAAATATACATAGTATATTTTAGAAAGTCCACACATACACATTTTAAATCAGCTGTATCTTATGTTGAAACATTCAGCACATAAATCAGTTTGAAAACATAACATTCACATTGTCAGACATGTGTCATCATTTAAACATCATAATACAAAAAATTAAAGAAAGAAAAGCATCAATTCACTGTCGTAACTGTAAATGTTTCTAACAGGGAAATTTCAAGCACATTATCAAATAAACTGTGTTCATTCAATTAACCGGTATACCGTTTACAAATAAGCAAACTGAATTATGTCTCTAACATATAATGACAATCCAGATTTGGTAAATAGAACTTAATACTAACACAAACATGCATAGTGAGTGCCACTGTCTAATAAAGTGCTTTTGTTAACTTGGCTAAGAATAAAAAGTAGCAATGAAATATAAAACAAGAGTCATTAACAGTTTGAAACAGTAATATTAAAGGCATGATTATTTCATATTATCAAATCTGGAGAGAAATGTTAGTTCTTTTATCAAATATGTATATCAACATAATTTAATATGCAAAAGATCATCAATTGTCTGTTTAAAAGTAGAACATACCAAAATTACAATGTTTGCCAAATCTCTTGCATTCAAATTATAATCTTGATAAACGATGCTGAGACAAACATGACACTCAGGCAAAAGTGATATGTCATAGAGATACATATAGACTAACATACTTCGAGTACCAGTTTGCAATAAACCTGTAAACTTGTATATCAAATCATTTGATCTTACAATGTATAACCGGAAAATATGCACTCAAAGAGATCATATGTTTTACCAAAATAATAAATTTGGGGCCAGAAAATAAAATGAAGAAACCATATCTAATCTGTCTCACAAACAGACGCCAAAGTTACTCAAATCAATTGGTGCTTCCTGTTTAAGTTTGTGTGTGAGTCAATTAAACTGGAACACAAAAACACATTGATGTCTGGTAAAAACATGCGTGTTTAATGAGCAATGGGTTTAATTAGACATGGACAGTATATCATGCGTTGTAAATGCTAAAATTAAATATTGAGAAAAATATTTAATGATGACCCCACACAGACATCCCCTATGGGTGTTTCAACTATTCACGTAAACATGCATGTCTATTCTTATGTAAAGGTACCTCATAATAAATCATGTGACTTGGGGTTATCACAGCACACAATTTGCCAACTGCATTTAACAAGAACAATTAATCAGCTGTGATTTTAACAGTAAACAATTTGAACATGTATATAAAACAATATAATAAATTTGATCCCTTTGAAATAAATGGTGCCTAAAATGAAGACATTTGCCATTCATATTGAAAATGATAAACAGGCATACATTAGAAATTCTACTTGTTCTTTACAACTAGACATAGCTATGTTTTTACACATACGTCAAGCGTTTAATTACACCAGAATACTTAATATTTTTCAATTGGCTACTTAAGTATATGTACAACTGATACCTGAAACAGTTTTCAACAAACAATTCTTAGAGTTAATTCTAAAATAAAGAATATTCTTTGAATGTGAATATTAACTAATTGTTTGAGTCTTGAGTCAAACTTGGCATTACCAACACTATTCAAATAATTCTTAAACATTTTGGAAATGACATTATTTTCAGAGTTAGCCAATATAAACTAAAATGCTGGGCATATTTTTCTTGATTCTAAGTCTATTATTTATTCTTAAGTCTACATGCTCTAGACCTGCATTCTTCAACCCATTCTGAGACTTAAGAATAAAGACAAGGGCTGTTTGTAAAACATGCATGCCCCCCATATGGGCTGTCAGTTGTAGTGGCAGCCATTGTGTGAATACATTTTTTGTCACTGTGACCTTGACCTTTGACCTAGTGACCTGAAAATCAATAGGGGTCATCTGCCAGTAATGATCAATGTACCAATGAAGTTTCATGATCCTAGGCGTAAGCGTTCTTGAGTTATCATCCGGAAACCATTTGGTGGACGGAGCGACGGACAGACCGACATGTGCAAAAAAATACACCCCCTCTTCTTTGAAGGGGGGCATAAATATGTGCTGTGCTCTGTGAAAAGGGGGTTTAATGCATGTGCGTAAAGTGTTGTCCCAGATTAGTGCGGACTGCACAGGCTGATCAGAGACAACACTTTCTGCCTAAACTTGATTTAAGCTAAGAAGAGACTTTCTTTAAACAGAAAATATTATTAAAGCGGAAAGTGTCGTCCCTGATTAGCCTGTGCGGACTGCACAGGCTTATCTGGGACGACACTTTTCACACATGCATTAAACCCCCTTTTCACAGAGCACACCCATATACATAGAACAACGAAAATACCCTCAGCATTTTAACATATAATGGTTACAAGATTCTTTTTGTCATAAAAGAATAGTTCTTAATGACGAATGTGTAATAAATGGTGTGAAATTCCATGTCATTACATGCATTAACATGTACTTCCCATATTTAAGAATATTTCAGTTTTGAGAATATTGTTAATTTTTTAGAGTTAAGTTTAAGAATTGGTTGGTGAATACGGGACCTGATCTAACGCTGAGCAACACAGGTAACAACTTCATCTTCTGTTCTGCATAAATTCATTCTTTCTTGTAACACTTAATGTGAGTCTTAAGATATAAATGCATAATTCTGCATAAAATGACATGTTCACTGCGTTTTAAAATAAACCTTTGTTTTATTATCACATAAATAATATTGCCTCAAAGAAGTATTGTAATTACAACAATGATTATAGTTCTGTTTTTGATGAATTGAAAGTGCACTTTGTACATGTACTAAGTCACTCATAAACCTCTAACATGAGTTGCCATTTCGTTGGTAGTAGAGTTTATAGAACCATCAAGTGACAACTTAAACTCGGAAATCTATGTCAAAATGGACATAACTCAGTGGGGAAAGGTGAAGTGTAAGTTCCACAAAATACAGTGAATAGAATATCAATAGCACTAATACTTAAAAAAAAACATAATTGGAAGAATATTCATTGTGTGATCCTGACTCTTCTAACAGATGTCTGTAAGTTACAGTTTTGGGAAAACAGAGCTCAATGCATTTGCATAGAATCATCCCAGATTAGCCTGTGCAATGTGCACAGGCTAATAAGGGACGACACTTGCCGCATAAACTGGACGTTTAATTTTTAGAAACTTTCTTGAAACTAAAATTTAAATAAAAGCAGAAATCGTCATCCCTTATTAGCCTGTGCAGACTGCACAGGCTAATCTGAGATGACACTTTACTCCCATGCATTAAGCCCAGTCTTCCCCAAAACGAGTCTCCCATATTTCCTGAAAACTAAATGCTTGAGAGGGCGTCATTCAGTTCTTGTGAAGCTGCCATTGAGAGTTCCAAGTCCCCTGGCCCAATAACCATGACCCCCTGACCCAAATTCCCACCCTGGGGCAGGTCAGTGGTCAGTGGGCCAGTCAGTAAGAACTCCCTTCCGTCCACTACTGTCCCCGTGTAGTTGCAACATTTGTCCATACATTGGGCATCAATAATCATTGGAGCGACAGGGGTGGACATTAAACTGGGTTCTGAAACAGTGATGTTAGTTATTCCCTCAACGTTATCACAGATTGAGTTTGGATACGGCATGGATTCAATGTCACCAATGCTCGCCTGTTTAATGTATGCAATATTTCCAATTTCATTGGTCTCACAAGTTGCCGCATCTTGTTCGCTGGGATACACCCCTGTGTTGATGCCCTCGGGTATTAATTCCGCCCTAAATGCACTGAGAGCCGACACCTGAGATTCGGTAGCCATTTCGCACTGTTGCCCGACAAGCAGGTTGGCCACCAAGTGGACAGGAACCGGTTTCAACTGGTCACTGTTTACCTCTGTGTTACAGGCATTAGGCAGCATGATTGGCGTGGTGATCAACTGATTGGTCTGTTTACCGCTGGACGAGTTTGTTATGATGCTGGTCAGTAGGTAATGCTGAACAAGTACTTTCTCACCCACCTCTTCCACACCCTCCCCATCCCCCGTATTGGGAACTGCACCGTCTATCAGGGGTACCCCTGTATCACTGGACACCATGTCCACATTGTTATCAATATTATTGTGACCGGAACCAATGTAAGTATTACTGCCAGAAGTAGTAGCACATTTATGATCCGCAACACATTTTAGAACACATTCAGAATCCTGTAATTCTGAATAACCTTCTACATTATCACTTATCTCCGGCGAAAAGCAGCATTGTTCTGAAGTAAAAGTTTTTTGTTGTTTTGCGGCATCCTGTTTACTAGATCTGTTCTTTTTCTGTGGTCCACTTTTCACTTTTGATTTTACGACCCTGGGGGTTATAGCAAAGGGCATGTCACAGCAAGCACATTTGCAGTCAGTGTTACACGTACGAGAGGTGGGCGTGGTTTCAGAGGCAGGCTGTGATGATCGTGGCCTAACTCCAGCTGTTACTATGGGAACCTTAATTACTGGCTCTACCTCTATGTTACCTTCCTCATCGACTGGATACACTGCAACAAACGGTTTACAATTCAAATACATTGTATGTCTCAATAAAGACTTTGGACAATACAATCAATAACAGCACAAAGTGAGGAATACTCGCAGAATTTCAGAACGAGGCTGAATGTGTTGCCATTTCTAATAGTGCCACATATGACAATGACGCATTTAATTTCAACTCTTTACGCTATTGAACATTCATGGACGTAACGATATTGTCAACACAAAATGACATTTTCAGAATGAGCAGAAAATATATACTTCTCATTTAAATAAATTTTCTTGATTAAAAAACTAGTTTTATTCAATTGTTTGCACACATGTTGAAGCTCTTCATTTGCACATTTTTTATTGTGGTGTCTAATCAAAGAGCTATCAATAATCTTGTTTATTAATACAGATCTGTTGTTAAATTGCCCCTGTGTTCAGCACAAACCAATTATCTTGGTATGATCAGATACTGTGTCTACAAATACTAGTTAATAACATGGTGTCATAAACCACAGGTGTATGATTTATAACTATACACCAATGATTATGTTGTTTAATTATTCTTTAGGTGTTTTAATGTAAAGAATTACTTATCAATTTATTCACAAAACACATGCCTGTATCCATATGTTTCACATTTTTGTAACCAGAGTCAGTATTCATGAAGATCCCCAAAGTAAAAAAAGAACAATCAATTGGTCTATGATCATCAATATTATCCGTCGTTTTCGTAACAAATGAAAAAAATTCACGTTCAGCCTCATTCTGAAATTTGACGTGTCAGGTGATATCTAAAAACAGTAACAGTTTAAGTATTGTGAAACTGGTCGGTTTTTATTGGTATATTTATTTCTATTTTAATGATCACAGGGTATCACTTCTCCTACAACGGATTACGGGTACAAGAAAATGCGATATTAATCATTATTCAAATTAATCATATTAATCAATTGTTAAAAGCTCAGGCATTTATAAAATATACTTGATCCATCAAGGATTCTTCCTTATTTACAGTAGCCTAACTGATTTAAACAAATGTCGACCGTTCAGAGAACAGACATGCAGTAAATCAGAAAAAATAATTGAACAAATAATCTGTCAAACAGGCAAATAATTGATAAAACAAATAATTAATTAAAAAAAAACAGAATGTTTAGTGTTGATTTTGCACTTTTACCCCACAACAAATTAAGAGCCATGCTTTGAGAAAATGGGGCTTAATGCATGTGCATAAAGTTATCTTCCAGATTAGCCTGTGCAGTCCGCACAGGCTAATAAGGGCCCACCTTTTCTGTACTGTGTATTTATGCTTAAAGGAAGTCCCTTTGTAGTGCAATCTAGTTTAAAAAGTGTTGTCCCTGTTCAGAGTAGCATGTGAGGACTGCACAGGCTAAGTTGGGTCAACACTACGCAAATGCATTAAACCCTGTTTTCCCAGAGCAAGGCACACATGCAGGTGACACCATTTCTTACATGTAATTCCCTGGTTGCTGGAATGGGAGGTTTGGAACTTTGTCATGGTTTCCAGCAACTCCTCAGCATCCATCATCGGTAATGAAGACTAAAATAAAGATACAAACAAAATTATGAGATGAAATTGGTAGCAAATTGGTAGCGTTTGACACCAAAACATTGTAAGAGATCAACTCAAGTGTGTGTTATGCAACCTTCATGACATTGAGAAAGAAAACCAATATGTTCTTTAATTTCCTTGTTAAGCTGATGTTAGCAAAACATTAATTCCTAACTTTTATAGAAGTTAAACCCATCCAAATATGTTCAAATTTATCAAACTACTTAGTGGCTAAAACAAAATAGTGTTACAAAAACTGGCCATGTTTATTTTAAAATGCTTTTAAGTACGAACAAATGTTGTTTATATGTAGCAAAAATACTCATATTCTTTCACAAAGAAAATCAGTACAGAATAATTTTATAATTGTTGCAATTATTAAACCATAAGCTTGACATTGTGTGGTCACTATGTATCAACCTCATCCATGTGACTTTCTCACAAAAAATACTTATAACCTGACTATTTAAATTGATCCTTCTTCAAAATAAGGCATTTTCTATATTTACTTCAAATGCATATTATTATTGTATATCTATGTTTATGATGAGTAGCATTATATAATTAAGTCGAACTATTCTGTTCTGTTCTGTCACAAAAGTTTCCAATAACAATCTGCTAAAGCCTTACAATAACCCACATAACTCATGGTCATTGCTGATGTACCTAACATTTTGATGGCTGGTTAGTTTAAACCTATTTATTGAGTTTAAACCTATTTATTTTAGCTTGTTTACATCAAAAGCCTATTTCATGTTGAAACGCTCTCCGTTTCCTGGGACTAACAACCAGTACTTGGTGTCTTTGGGAGAGATCTAAAGAACGCTCCCACACTGGGGATCAAACCCACTGCCTCCCGGTCGCTAGGCGCACACAATAACCATTACGCCATGGCGACCTCTTGTTGGTTTAGTACAAAATATACAATTACATGATAATACTCAGCATGTAGAGTTGTCTACAATTATTAACTATTACCTCAGAAAATGCAAAACAGTAAAAGATGTGGGAAAAACAACAAGATCATGATTACTAATTTTATTATCTACATGGTTGTGATTTCAGAACCACCTCAGGGGAGGAAAATGCCCTACCCCCATTACAGCGTTCATGTAAACTCTTCATTTCTATGTAGATTCAGCAAAGTTCCTAACTACATGTATTTGTAAAATAAGAGTGTCATTTAAAGGGATGAAATCTGTTAAAGGAGGAAAAATCCCACCCTGTCTCTATATTGTTTAAATAAGCCTATTTAAATATTTGTTTCATTTTCAAGACACTCAAAATTCACAACACTTACCTCTGAATGTTCAATATGCTCCACGCTCTACAAAATATAAACATTATCTCATGACTTACATACAAAGAAAACTGGGAAAGCTGGATCTTAGTATCATAAAGGAATCAAATATACACTAATGGTTCTAAATATTATGTTGTTGGAATCAAATCTTAGCAATTCTGTAATCAACATAATAATCATGCTGCCTCAAAATTCAATTTTACCAATTATTTGCTATATGCAGAACATTCTCCACACAACAGATTCCACAAAAAGCTTTCCTGGACACTGACAGATATTGTCTAAATATGTTGAAAGCTTAACAGACAATCTGTAAGAGGTGCATGTTTCTTACAGTACTTGTTAGACATTATAATTGAGCCTTACCCTTGGAAAAGGGAGCTTAATGCAATTTGCACAGGCTTATCATGGTCAACACTTATCAACTAGACTTGATTTTGTTTATAGGAGACTTCTTTAAACAAAAAATTCCATAAAAGCAGAAAGTGTGGTACCTGTGCACACTGCACAGGCTAATCTGGGATGGCACTTAATGCACATGCATTAAAGTTGGTTTTCACAGAGCAAGGGTCAATTGATCAAAATATGATCTGTGAAAATGTATCCTGAACCATATCCACCAAGCAACAGCAACACTAGGAGGCAATTTCAATTTTGAGCCTCTTTCCTACTGGAGACTGTGTTCAGTGTTGTTTTTTTTCACCATTTTGGGAATGGGGCCTAATTCCTTTAGACTAAACAAGAGGGCCTGAAAGGCCCAAAGTCGCTCACCTGAGATAACAAGATATTATTGGGACAAATCTTCTGACCAAGTTTTATGAAGATCGGAAAATAAATGTGGCCTCTAGAGTGTTAACAAGGTTTTACTATAGCCATATAGGGAAAATTGCCCCGCCCCCTGGCAGCCATGTTTTTCAACCAACCAGCATCATTTTTAACTCGTCCAAGATATTATTGGGATGAATCTTCTGACCAAGTTTCATTAAGATCGGACAGTAAATGTGGCCTCTAGTGTGTTAACAAGATTTTACTATAGCCATATATAGCCATATATGGAAAAATGCCCCGCCCCCTGGTGGCCATGTTTTTAGAGCAACCAAAACCATTTTCAAACTCATCCAAGATATCATTGGGACAAATCTTCTAACCAAGTTTCATGATGATCTAAAATAAATGTAACCTCTAGAGTGTTAACAAGGTTTTACTATAACCATAAGGAAAAATGCCCCGCCCCCGTGGTTGCCATGTTTTTTCAACCAACCGGCATCATTTTTGAACTCATCCAAGATATTATTGGGATGAATCCTCTGACCGAGTTGCATGGAGATCTGACTATAAATGTGGCCTCTAGAGTGTTAACAAGATTTTACTATAGCCATATATAGCCACATAAGGAAAAATGCCCCGCCCCTTGGCAACCATGTTTTTCAAGCAAACGTAACCATTTTCTAACTCATCCAAGATATCAATAAGAAAAATCTTCTGACCAAATTTCATGAAGATTGGACAATAAATGTGGCCTCTAGAGTGTTAACAAGGTTTTACTAAAGCCATATAAGAAAAAAATGCCCTGCCCCCTGGCAGCCATGTTTTTCAACCAACTGTCATCATTTTCGAACTCGTCCAATATATTATTAAGATGAATCTTCTGAGCAAGTTTCTTGAAGATCGGAAAATAAATGTGGCTTCTAGAGTGTTAACAAGGTTTTACTATAGCCATATAAGGAAAAATGCCCCGCCCCCTGGCGGCCATGTTTTTCAACCAACCGGCATCATTTTCGAACTCATCCAAGATATTATTGGGATGAATCTTCTGACCAAGTTTCATGAAGATCTGACAATAAATGTGGCCTCTAGAGTGTTAACAAGGTTTTACTATAGCCATATAAGGAAAATGCCCCTGCACCTTGGAAGCCATGTTTTTAGAGCAACCAAAACCATTTTCGAACTCATCCAAGATATCATTGAGCCCAATCTTCTGACCAATTTTCATGAAGATTGGACAATAAATGTGACCTCTAGAGTGTTAACAAGGCAAATGTTGACGCCGCACGACGGACAAAAGGCGATCACAAAAGCTCACCATGAGCACGTTGTGCTCAGGTGAGCTGCTAAAAAAGGAATTTGGTGTTTTTTTTCTTGTTAACATATACTTAAAAACTGAGAAAACGTGTTTTCAATATTATTTTCACTAAGAAAATTAATTACACAGAATATTTTTTTGGTTTAAAACTTTCAATTGGAAATTTTAGGCAGTGATTTGGGAAAATATATGAATTTTGATATTTGGAATGGGACCAAATACCTGCCTCATTTTTGCCACAAAAACACTGGTTACGAACCATACCTGTTTGTTCTCCTGTTTTGCCACATGCCTGTTCAGGTGGTTCTTGAGGCTGTGAGATGTAGAGAAGGCCTTGCCCTCACATTGACCGCACTGATAGGGCTTCTCTCCTAGAATAAGGCCAAAAATACATGTATATATGCTTTGTTTGCTTGATATTACATCTTATATGAACGAAAATGAACAATTTTTTTTTTTCGTGACCCCAATTAAAAGTTGAGGGTCGGCGCCAAATCGGGAGATTTTTTTTTGTTGGCCTAAACAACAAAATAGTTCATGTGAGCTTCGTTTGGGGCAAACGTGGGTTGTTGTATGTGCGTAAAGTGCCATCCCAGATTAGCCTATGCAGTCAGTACAGGCCAACCAGGAACGACACTTTATGCCTTAACTGGATTTTCCCCCAAAAAAACTTCATTTAAACAAAACATTTCACTCAAGCTGAAAGTGTTGTCCCTTATTAGCCTGTGTACACTGAACAGGCGAATCTGGGATGACACTTTACGCACATGTTAAAAGCCTAATTTTTCCAGAACACGGTTAATATGTGAAGACCTTTCCCCGGGGCCTTTGAGCACAGGGATATCCCTGTGCCAGCATTTCAAAATCAGGGGTACCCATGTGACTACATTACAATTCATTATTTGTTCTTCTTGTTTTTACTCTGAAGTATTATAGAAGTTAATATTGGAGACAAAAAACAATAGCAAGATTGCACCCATTGCCAACTTTAGACTTTTCCCATGTTCCTATACAAAATCCTGTGCAAAACTTGTAGTGGAATTATCAGGCCCAATGCTATCATATTATGTTATTTCTAACATGTGAAGAAGCCCTCTTTTATGAACAAAACCCCTTATATTCCAAACAAACAATTTTAGTGTTGTTAAACTGATGAAAATCCCAAATTCATTATATGGCAGGATAACAGCAAAGGAATATATCGTAATTTCTTGAAATTACACAATGAATATATGTCTTTATGTCAATACTGTTCACAATTCCAACTCACATCAGACATTTTCTCAAATATACTGGTAAGCATTGTTATTGCTCAGTTTCTATCAATAATTCCAGTAGCACTCTGGGAAAACAGGGTTTAATGCATGTGCGTAAAGTGTTGTCCCAGATTAGCCTATGCAGTCCGCACATGCTAATCTGGGACAACTCGTTCTGATTTTAAGGTATTTTCCGTTAAAGAAAGTCCTTTTGTTTAGAAAAAAAAATCAAGTTTGGGCGGATAGTGTCGACCCTCATAAGCTTGTGCGGTCTGCACAAGGTAATCGTGGACAACACTATGTACATGCATTAAGCCAAGTTTTCCAATAGCAAGGCTAATTTTATAACTGTCCTCCAATCTACACATGCCATCACCGACCTGTGTGGGTGATCTTGTGTGACTTGAGGTGATGACTGGCTGTGAATGCCTTCCCACAACCATCTTCCACACACCTGAAGTCATACAAAAAAATATTCATTGTGAAAGTGGTACGGTGCTGTCACTGGTATATACTATATAGGTTTTAATGACTGCTCACTAGCAAAGAAAGTAAGAAACACAAACTTGCAGGATTTTTTACATTATGCTTAAGGAACAAATATGACGCCCAGAAATGACTACATTCAGGAAACAATTAAAACAACAAT
Source organism: Dreissena polymorpha (assembly GCF_020536995.1). Taxonomy (NCBI): domain Eukaryota; kingdom Metazoa; phylum Mollusca; class Bivalvia; order Myida; family Dreissenidae; genus Dreissena; species Dreissena polymorpha. Next base: position 149,730 of record NC_068366.1, read on the forward strand.
ACAATTTTTAGACTATATGTTAAATGTACAAGGCTGTTCAAATGTTCATAAACCCTAAAACAACCATGATCTCAACCAAAATAAAGACAGAAACTTGCAGGATTTTTTACATTATGCTTAAGGAACAAATATGACGCCCAGAAATGACTACATTCAGGAAACAATTAAAACAACAATACAATTTTTAGACTATATGTTAAATGTACAAGGCTGTTCAAATGTTCATAAACCCTAAAACAACCATGATCTCAACCAAAATAAAGTCTAAAAAAACAAGAGCACCACGTAACGGGTGCCACGCTCGGCTACGGGTTCAGTTTTGAATAAATGAAAGCTTATCAGATTTATTTTTTTTAGAGGTCACAGTGACCTTGACCTTTGACCTAGTGACCCAAAAATGGGTGTGGCATGTTGAACTCATCAAGGTGCATTAACATATGAAGTTTCAAAGTTGTAGGTGGACGCACTTTGATTTTAGAGCGAATGTTAAGGTTTATGTTAAAGTTTTATATTAGAGGTCACAGTGACCTTGACCTTTGACCTAGTGACCCAAAAATGGGTGTGGCATGTAGAACTCATCAAGGTGCATCTACATATGAAGTTTCAAAGTTGTAGGTGGAAGCACTTTGATTTTAGAGCCTATGTTAAAGTTTAATATTAGAGGTCACAGTGACCTTGACCTTTGACCTAGTGACCCAAAAATGGGTGTGGCGTGTAGAACTCATCAAGTTGCATCTACATATGAAGTTTCAAAGTTGTAGGTGGAAGCACTTTGATTTTAGAGCCAATGTTAAGGTTTTAGCACAGCGCCTACGGCGGACGTCGAACGGCGGACGACGAGATGGCTATGACAATACCTCGGGTTTTCTCCGAAAACGCCGAGCTAATTACCAAAACATCTTTAAACTAAGTTGTGTAACGGTAACACATTTGTGTAAATTGATATAAAATGGCGCCAGGTAATGCCCCAGTTAATAGTCTAAATAATATAACAATATAGGAACATAGCAAACGATATAACTCCAGAAACTCTAGCAATTAAGATATACTTGTTCTTATCAACAACTGTTAGAACAGAACAATAACTATAAACATATGAGATGTGCTCTGTGAAAAGGGGGTTTATTGCATGTTCATAAAGTGCCGTCCCAGATTAGCCTGTGCAGTCCGCACAGGCTAATCAGGGACAACTCTTTCCGCCTAACGTGATTTTTGCTAAGAAGAGACTTTATGGAAACGAAATATATCATAAAAGCGGAAAGTGTCGTCCCTGATAAGCGGACTGCACCAGCTAATCTGGGACGACACTTTACGCATTTGCATTAAACCCCCTTTTCACAGAGCAAGGCTCATATATACCTAAACTGATTTAATCTGAGATCATCGCCTTGATACAGTCAATGCAAAGCATTGGGGGCTTATAAAGGTTTGAGGGATAGATGAACACTTTCTACAAACATAAACTGAGAGTGAAGCACCACATTTAAGCCTACTTGAAAGGTTTCTCTCCTGTGTGTGTGCGGATGTGTTTGCGAAGGTCAGACAGCGTAGTGAAGAACTTGGTGCAGCCGTCTTCCTCACAGTTGAATGTCTGACCTGTGTGTACTCGTTGGTGGGCACGTAACCTAGCATCCAGAAACAATGGCATAACAACAATTCAGCATGGCAACAAGTCCAATCTTGCATACTTCTGCCTTAACCGGATTTTCGTTTAGAAGAAACTTTCTTTATACAAAGAATTCCATAAAAAGCTGAAAGTGTTCTGCCTGCTTTGACTGTGTGGACTTCACAGGCTACTCTGTTACAACACTTTATGCACATGCTTTAAGCCCAGGTTTCCCACAATGAGGCTCAAATTACACAAGATCTTACTAACACATACCTATGTAATAAAATTTCAGAATCAACAAACTGACTGTATTTTAACATGCACAAAATTGTAAACAAACCCAGGGGTGTAAAATTCCAGTTGCCCGCAAACATAAGCCACCTAAATTGCTCCAGGCGAGGGAGATTTCTTAAATACTTGCCTGTTCAGGCGATCCCATAATCAGGTCAGTCAGAATTTGATTTTGTAGCAGTGCTTGCTGGTAGCCAGTTGATGACTGTGTCACTATTTGGTACTTTAAAATGCATTGATCAAAATCTTTAAATCTGTACACAGTCTAAGTGTGGGGGCAATATTTACAGAGACACTGTTTGTTTTCCCGCAAAATGTCAAAATGCCAAAACAATTTAATATAAACAAGTTAACAAAAATGTGTCAGTTAATAGAATAACAATATATATGGAAAACTATATTTGATAATTTAACTTAAATTAAGGGCCACCCCAAAGAAAGTAAGGGTGACCTGATTTGGTCAGCTGGCAGCCCTGCATGGCCAGTTGATTTTTGTACATTTTTACACCCTTGGGCCCAATATCATGCACATTCTCAATTTTTTAGCTCATCTAAAAGGACGAGATTTCAGCTTCCACTTGCTGAGTATTGAGAATTCAGCTATAAAAACAATCACAAATCTCAGCTATAAGAATATGAACATATTCCTCCTCAAACTCTGGGTTGAGTTACACTAAAACTAAACATAACTTCTGTGAACATGAAATTGAGCATCATAATAAAACTTGTCTAAAACAAGGGCTGTTTGTAAAACATGCATGCCCCCCATATGGGCTGTCAGTTGTAGTGGCAGCCATTGTGTGAATATGTTTTTTGTCACTGTGACCTTGACCTTTGACCTAGTGACCTGAAAATCATTAGGGGTCATCTGCCAGTCATGATTAATGTACAGCAGGGGACAAAAATTCCACTCGTCCGCTCGTATTGACGAGTGAAATCTTGAAAGGACGAGTGAATTTCCCTAAAGCTCTCGTCCTACAGGACGAGTGAAAAAAAACTGATGTTAAAACAGGTATTTTCTGACCAGTAAGACTCTTTTTCATTAAATAAAATAATTTCTTAAAGCATATCTATTCCGAAAGTAGAACGCGAATGAACAGGAAATCGTAATTGTAAATTTCATACAGCAGGTGCGCGTTGTTATGCGAGACTGTGTCCCGAGTAAATATTGGCTTTTTGGTGTAAACTTTGCGCGTCCATGTTGACAGGGAACCATCTGACTTCATTCACTGTAAGTATTTTTTTAAAGAATTATTTTACTGCGAAGTACGGTTTTAAACCAGTCTGAATTTCATCTGAAAAATGTCTGACATAAGAGCGTCTTTAAAGGGGGCAGGAGCGATGTTCAACCATCCGAAATGGAAAGCACGCAAGCATTAGAAAAAGGAAAAAACAAATTTGTCTTCATTTATTTATTTTGTGTTCCTCATAAATAAAGTAAGTTATCATTTCTTCTGTGATCAGCTGGCATGAATAACTAAGTAAGCAGCATTTTAGCAGTGATATAGGAAAATTGTTAGTCATATCAGTCCTTTGCAATCTTTCTTTCACACATATTTGAAGGACAAGTGCATGTGTTTGCAGGACGAGTGAAAATTTTAATGCATTTGTCCTGCAGGACGAGTGCAATTTATAAATATTTTTGTCCCCTGTACAGTCAATCTTGTATCTAGAGACCACTAAAGGGAGTAACCAAAAGTGGTCTCTTAATAAAATGGTCTTTAAATAAAAAAAGCCCATTTGGGATGAATGCGGACCTTTGATTTTAAATCCAGATATAGGATTATCTCCTTTTGACACAGCCATTTCAGCTCTTGTAATCAAATGAATCTAAATATAAATAAATTGAATAAAACAATTTTTTACATAAAATAAGTTGTATTTGTTCTCTCTAATTCTAAATACAATGCAAATGGTTTGCACAGAGAATGGGTTTTTCCGACTCTAAACTCATTCGTGATTAAATTACGTGCACTTTTACTCTTCGACACTTCCAATACCCGAGTTTTCTCATTTAACATTAACACTTTCCGTTTTGACATTTTAATTTCTGCATGTAAGCTTATATATATATATCTGACCAGATTATGGTACATAAGGAAATAAATAAAACACCTCGATTGAAAACTAAATAAACACGCCTGATTGGAAAATTTGCTAACACAAACTAATTAGCATAATAACAATTACATTTTTTAATGAACAGTTTTCCCTACATGTTACCGATTAATAGTTTATTTTTTACATCTCTCCAGAGCACTGTGAAAATGTTTGTCACGTCGGCGCATTGTTTCTACAATAAAATCGGCGATCAAATTTGTCACTTAACGTCCCAGATAGTAAACTCTTTAACCCATAGACTGTTGGCAATACCTCAATCTCCACACAGAGTTGTCGTTCCTTGCTCTCACATACAACTCTGCATAAGGCTCAGCAAGCCATTTTGTCTACCAAATAGCTAAAACCGAACAAACACATACAATGTATATTTGTGTGGATATTTAAGATCGCATGCATTTTATTAAGAAATATGACTTTTAAATGTACGATAAATCGTGCAAAAACTTGTGAGTTTTAATGCAACTCTTTGGAACTATTTTATTGCCCATTTACACAGATGTAATCATTCCACGCACGTCACAAATGTTAACAATTGTACATATTTTTTATTGAGTGACGTTAGGCATTGTTTCGACGTATTTATGTATGTTGGTTTCTTAACATAAAAAACATATCAATTTTATAATAATTAATTAAGACTGATATAAGATATCATGGTATGAGATGGTTTTCTTTAATGCAGTTAATGCAATGTAACCGTCGTGCAAGAGATTGTTTAGTATACTGTAACCTCAATGATGAACGCTTGGAATGATCATGACATGAATGAGACGCTTTCAAAACAATAGTCCGTTCTGAGCCCAACACAGAGGTGAATGTAATGTGACCGTCGTGCAAGAGATTGGCAATACCTCACTGTATTATTCGAAACCAAAACTTGATACGCAGTCAGCATTAACTTCGGTCAGAACCGGTCATCGAGACAAAGAAAAATGGCTGGTGTGAAATCAAAACAAAGGTGTAATCGTTCATGTTATCAGCTTAGATAAACAATCAACACTGATTTGTCCCTGAACGGTTAGATTTACCACTTTTACCTTAAAGCGGTCGCTTAATTCAAGACTTGGGCATCAAAATACACTAAAATCAGCGGTCGCTAGTCGCATAAGACAAAAGTCGCTTGATACAATATGAAAATATAGTTAAAACGCTCGGGCGGGGATTTAAAGTGGTCGCATAAGACAAAAGTTGCTTAATTCATGTGGTCGCAAGCACAAGATTGACTGTACCTATGAAGTTTCATGATCCTAGGCGTAAGCTTTCTTGAACACATTCAGGGTTTTTTTTTAGAAAAAGGGGAAGACGCTGGACGCTGGATAAAAGGGGAAAATAGAGCGCGAAAGAGACATATTTGGGGAAAAAATAAAAACTGTTCATTTCAATGTCTATAACTCACCTACAGACTTCAGGTTTTTTTTTTAGAAAAAGAGGCATGTCTCTGACTTTTTTGTTCTGAAACACATGAACAAGTATGATATTAAAGTCAAAGTCCTAAATAAAGTTGCAGGGGTAGATCTAATAATGGGAAATGTTTTCAACTGGGGCCGGGGGACGATGTCAATACAATGTATTGTGAATTCAATTTCATGATGAATGGGTAGATGATTTAGATCTGCTACAGTATTGGAAGGGAAAGGTGCGGCAGCTGCCGATTGTGTACTTTCACTTTCACAATGTTCGATGTTGATTACATGTACTTCCGAATCCTGCTGGGTTTCAACGGTTTTTGATGATTCATTCTTAAAAAATGCGTCGACGCAATTCTGGATCTGGATCAGGATAGGTACATTGCAGGACCTATCGGCGTAGGCGCAACGGGGGAGAGGGTGGTTAGTCCCACTGTAGGACAGTTGACCTGAACGTGTCAACTGTGTCTGCGCGAACAACACTTTCATCAAGATTGTTCCATTCAATAAATGTCTTGGGGAAAAATGAGTTTCTATATAGTTGAGTTTTGCACTGGATTGGTGTGAAACACTTAGAGTTTTTAACTGAATATTGTTCAACGATATTGTTTGCTTTGAAGTCTTTGAAATGTTTAGGGGTAATTCTACGCTTGGATTGCCGGACTGGGGTTAGGAAATCTTGGCTAGGCAATTAATATTTTCCGAGTCCGAACGTTTTATTTTATTCGTGTATGAACGCCAATTGTGAGACTTTTTTAACGTTTATATCTTGGCTTTCACATAACCCGGATGAAAATTCGACTGGTTTCCGGTAATTAATTGACGAAACACCCTTCTCGCGCAAGACCGAAATCCAGTAAAATAGTCACATGATTAATACGATTAGTTGCCCGGTTTCCATGACGTAATTTAAGAGCTATATTTAGAATCACTGGTATTCCCAGATTTGAGTGTTGGTCGGGAGAGAGAGAGTCAGATCGTTGTACATGGTACAAATTGGATAAGTGACGACTTCCCAAAAGAAAAAAAACCATTTCTTTGAGGGTAAAATTTTATATTTTGGTGCAAAATTATATTTTTGGAGGGGAAATTGTATTTTTAGGGGAAAAATTCTGGTAGGGGAAGACGCCGAATATCGGCGTCACTTTCTTAGTAAAAAAAAACCTGACGTTGTGTTCAGGTGCGTTCCTTTAATTTAACTAACAATAACATATTAAAGTGGCGCGGCGTTACGGCGACGTTACGTGAACGCGCCAAAACCGCGACATTCTGGGGGCCTCAAAATGATTAAGCACCATATATCTATGAGTCTGATCAAAATGCTAATCCAACAAAAATATGATCAAAATGTTAATCCAACAAAAATACATGAAGAATAAATTATTAGTCAAAATAATTATCTCAATTACAAAACCCCAGAATAGATTGCACTGTCTTTGAAAGTTCACTTTGTATCACATTTGTAACAATCACATGTTAAGCATATTGTTTATCAACTGTTTATCGCGCTGTTTCTCACATGTTTAATCACAATGTTCATCACTAGTTTCTCTGGGTTTCGCTTTCTCATAGCACTTCTAACGAATAGAGTTTTACGATTGGCCTGGTCCCGGAAGGGCAGCGACAGAAAGGAGGGGATGTTGCGCGCCTATTTCACAGGCATGAAGAGCAATTTTGCGGCCGCCTCGTACGTCTGCTCCACCAGCGGTCTCTGTGCATGCAGGTACATGCTCATGTTGACATCCGTGCGCATGGTGTACCGGAAGCCGAAGCCGACGGGCGCGACTCCTGTGCTCGGGTGTAGGTACGGCTGCGAAAGCGGTGACCAGCTGAAATCTTGGTGAGAAGCAATCACCGTAGAGCTGACCGTCGGACTATCGCCACGTGGCTTTTCGGACAACATGTTCGGCTTCTGATCTTCGCTCTTGGAGCCGGATGAGTGCTTGGAGTCGGACGAAGAGCTGAAATCGGGCATGCTCATGTCAATTGACTGGGAGCTTGCCCACTGAAAACTCTGTGGCGACAGCAACCGGGAAACTGAGATCTTTTCAGTTTCCAATCCGCCGTCTGTCCGCTCGCTCTTCATTTCTGCAGAGGAGACGCTTGTCTTGTCGCTCGATGCTGTTCCCGCCGGATCGCCGAAGCTCCGCAGTCACTCGTGGTTGCCATCGGCGCTGTTAGGATATGTCGGTTTCGGGCGTTCTGAGCGTCCGCCATAATTAGGCCACAAGGGAGTCACAAGGTTAACGATTGCGTAACGGCCTTTGTGCGAGAAGCTGTTCCGGTAAACTGAATGTGTAGGATGTGGCTGCAGGTCGGCGGCGGTGGCGGGTTGATGGAGCGT